>NW_026533233.1:0-188760 GCF_028296485.1 Oppia nitens
TAATAGTTTAATGTGTTGTCTAGGTTTTAACACTTAAGTCCTTTGACCAGGTTTTTAAAAAAACATACACATCACATTTGAAAATAAAATTAATTTTATTAATACAATATAAAATATAATAATTAAATATTAAAAAATTAAATATATTTATTTGTTTATAATGTTGTCCAAAGTCTCGGTCTTCAAATCCCAAACTTCAACAAATTTTCGGACGTCACCAAATTCATCGAAATGCTTTTGTACTTGTTTGGAGTGCCTACGACCAATGTGTGTTTTGACAGCAGATATGATCCAATCCTCGTAACCACATAGGCTGCATCTATAGACCTTATTGTTTTCGCAAACTATTGAAAAATAAAAAAAATATTAATATAATATAATAAAATTATTTAAATATAAAAATTAATTAATAATACGTACCATTTGTTGGAGACGGCCAGTTTGGAAGTGGTTTTCTGTTGTACCAGCAATCACATGAATGAAGTTTAGTTTTATTAACTTTAGGCATAGTTATTAATATTATTAATATTAAAAAGTTATACAAAAGTAGTTGTAAAACTAAATGATAAATTTATTTAACTAAACTTGCGATATATATACAGAAAATTTCACCTTCTAATTGCAATTAAATCGGGTGTGCCTCGGTTTTTACACAAAAATAAAAAATAGTCGTTCAGGTGTGGCTCGACTTTGGGTGTAGTTTTGACTTTGGGTGTTTTAACAACAACCAAAGTGTCTACAGGGGGGTAAATTGAAAATTAAATATTAAAATTTATCTAAAATACACTAAAAAATGCTAAAATCTTTATTTAAGGTCTAAATGAGTTTATATTAAGTCTTAGGTGGGTTAATATTTTCGAAAAAAAAAATTAAAAAAAAAAAAAAATGGGCCCTAGGGTCTATGATGAGACCTAGGTATCGTGTGAGGTATCAATTTTATAGGATTTTTACTCTAGATTTCAATTATGAAATCAGATTTTTGTTACTGCTTACCGTTCAAAAATTACGACTATAAAATCATACACGCACACAAAAAATTACGTTTTTTTATTTTTCTCAAAATATTTAGTATTTTTAAAAAATATTATTATTGAATCAATTTAATAATAATAATATGTAAAAATATTCGAAAGAATTTTTAAATTATCTAATATGGATTAATAGATATAACCTAAAATTTGTGTATTTTTTAATTTTTTCTTTTAATTTTTTTTTTAAAAAAAAATTAATTATATATTTTTATTTTAAATTTATTTATATATTCATATATATAATTTTAAAAAATTTGTCCCCCTAATACTTTGGTTATGCTTGTCAAAATGTAGCTAACGCCCAAATGTAATTATTTTTATTTTAACAAGTTTTTCCTCAATTTATGAGTATAAAAGCACAGTAAAATCATTTTTTGAAATCATAATCGTTTTTAGCGTTTGTAGTTAAAGACAAAACTTACTTGTACTACAGATAACAAAGTAATATACTGAGTTATATACAGTCAAAAGTAAGTGGAGTATTTAACTTTGATAAATGTTTTAATTATTTTTGTGTTACAGATGTCTCAAAAATCTCGTGAATTTGTATCAAATGAGAATTTGGAGGGTAGCGATTCTGACTCAAGTCAGGGGTCTGATGCACCCATAGTTTTGGTTGAACCAAAGGGTAAAAAGCGTGCAACAAAACAGTCCACTTCAAAGGCAACTAAACCTGTACCAAAAAAACAGAAGGTTATTACAAGCGCAGAGATTGACAATGAGGACAATTTTGATATTGTCGAGAACACTGGCACTGTGGATAAAGATGACGAAAAGTTCATTTCTCTTAACAGATCAGGTAAATATATTTTTTTAAAATTATTTTTTCAATTTGTAACATATTTTATTTTAGATTTCAATGGATTTGGATTAAATACTAAAGGTAAAGTAGTTTTCTTAAATTACTACTATTCTAAAATGGATAATAAAATCAAAAGAGGTAGCCAACGGTTCAGAATGGATGAAATAAAAATCCCATTTGCTATACGTGTATTAAAACATTTCGCAGAACTCAAAGGCATTGATGTACAAATGGAATGCATGTGCAAATGTAAAAGTTGTAAAAGTTGCCCTAAAAAATCTATGTAAAAAAGTTACAAAATTGAGTATTTTTTAACTTTCAGCTCAAAGTTAAAAAGCTTATTTTGTCTTAATACATAAATTTCATTAAAATTGCATGTAAAATGTTAATTGTCAATTATGTTATACATAAATTTATAATTTTGTAATGTTAATATATTTTATTAATTATTAATAATGTTATATTTTAATCAAACTTATTATTATACTATATTATATAAATGTTATAATCAATTATTTTATGTATTTTAAAAACTTATTTAATCAAATTTTTATTTTATTATATAAATATTTTAATCAATAATTTTATGTATTTTAAAACTTATTTAATCAAATTTTTATTTTATTATATAAATATTTTAATCAATAATTTTATGTATTTTAAAACTTATTTAATCAACTTTGTATTTTATTGCTTATAAAATTTTAAATAAATATTTGATGCATTTGTTTTATTATTATTTTAATTTACTTTAACTGTTTAATTTATAAACACTAGTTCAATTAGAAGAGCTGACTAATTGTAACTAAAAAAATTATGTTTATTTATAACTGTTTATAATTAATAAACAGTATTGCTGTAAAAAACATTTGTTTTTCTAATCCAGACAAATGTTATTAATAAAGCTATTTAAACTTAGTCTACTAATGGCATAGTTCCAATGTGACAATTATAGTTTAAAACAATTATTAATAACTATGATCTGTTTCGATAACAGTTGCTGGAAGGTTAGCATAAAACATAATTTTTAGTTATATAGTATTTGTAATAATTTTTTAAATTGTATTTATATTATTTATATTTATATTTTAAAAATTTTGATTTAATAAAAAATATTTTCAGTATAATTTATATTTTTAAATATAAATATATTATTAATAATATTTATATTTTTAGTATTATTTATATTATTAATTATATATATATATATATATATATATATATTATTCAAATTATTAAATATATTAATATTATTAAATATATTAATATTATTAAATATATTAATATTATTAAGTATATTAATATTATTAAATATATTAATATTATTAAATAAATTAATATTATTAAATATATTAATATTATTAAATATATTAATATTATTAAATATATTAATATTATTAAATATATTAATATTATTAAAGTTATTAATATTATTAAATATATTAATATTATTAAATATATTAATATTATTAAAGTTATTAATATTATTAAATATATTAATATTATTAAAATATTTATATTATTAAATATATTATTATTACTAAAAATATTAATATTATTAATTATATTAATATAATTTATTATATTAATATTATTAAAATATTTTTATTTTAACCGTTTGGTACCGTTAACCGTATATATTATTCATATTATTAAATATATTAATAAATATATTAATATTATTAAATATATTAATATTATTAAATATATTAATATTATTATAATATATTAATATTAATATTAAAATATATTAATATTATAAATATATTAATATTATTAAATATAATATTATTAAATATATTAATATTATTAAAATATTTATATTATTAAATATATTATTATTACTAAAAATATTAATATTATTAATTATATTAATATAATTTATTATATTAATATTATTAAAATATTTTTATTTTAACCGTTTGGTACCGTTAACCGTATATATTATTCAAATTATTAAATATATTAAAATTATTAAATATATTAATATTATTAAATATATTAATATTATTAAATATATTAATATTATTAAATATATTAATATTACTAAAAATATTTATATTATTAATTATATTAATATAATTTATTATATTAATATTATTAAAATATTTTTATTTTAACCGTTTGGTACCGTTAACCGTATATATTATTCAAATTATTAAATATATTAAAATTATTAAATATATTATATATTATTAAATATATTAATATTATTAAATATATTAATATTATTAAATATATTAATATTACTAAAAATATTTATATTATTAATTATATTAATATTATTAATATATTTTTATTTTAACTGTTTGGCTATAATAAAATTTGTCTATTGGAGACAGTAACATCAATCGTGCTACTATTATGTTATTAATTATTTTTATATTGTAGTAGCACGATGTTGCTGACGATTTTATATTATTAATTAATATATTAATATTAATTTGCATTTTATTATAAAATTTAAAATTTATATTTTGTTTATTATTTATAAATATCAAAATTCATTTTTTACAAGTTATTAAAATAGTACAGATAACTAATTAAAAAATATATTTATAACAAAGTATTAATTTTTTATAATAATTAATATATTACTAAATGTATTTAATTTTTAAAAATTATTTAATTTAATAAAAATTTTAAATTATATAGTGTTACAATAATAAAATAGTTTTAAATAAAAAATATAGTTTTTTAAAAAATAAATTTTAATTACAGCATATACAATCTTTTGTACTGTTTTGAATTAGTTCTAGTAAATATGGTTTCGTGTAACTTGAGATATATGAATGTATATTATTGTCTGGAAATTTGCTCTGCCAAATAAACTTTGATTCGGTTTCATTCCATAATATAGATGCATTTAAATTAATTATTGTATGAACTGATAAATAACAATTATCAATTTCATCTTTTATTATATAATCTATCTGCTTTTGAGATTTAATTTCATCTAATATTTTATAAATATATTGAAAACAACTAAATATTATAAAAATATTTAGTATAATTAAGTAAAAATTAATTATTTTTATTTTCATTTTATTTAGACATTATGGAGGAGTCAACTATACAATTCAATTGCAATGACTGTAATGAAAGTTTTTCTTCACATCGGTTATATATACATCATCAAAGACTTGCTCACCATAATAAAATCATATCAAGTACTAGATGTCAAATATGTTTATCAGAAATAAGTCATTATAGCGAAGTGAGGAAACATTATGATAATTGTTTTAAAAACTCAAATATTACAATGCCGATAAATTGTTTACTTTGTGGTATTCTATTTTATACTATGTTTTCGTTTATTAAACATAAATTAATAGAATTTACCCAAACTGGATCAGGAAATATAAGTAAACTAAAATTACCAGAAAATCTAAACTTCAAATTATCAAAACATGCTTTCAAACATTTTCTTCAACAATATGAACTATATCCAGTTGAAGATTACAAAAACAGTGAAGACTTTTTCTTAAAATATCAATATGATATTAAAAGATTAATTGATTATGTCTTGGAAAAATTTGTATCAACAAAAATTCAATTTTGTTTGCAATGTACATTTTATAAAGAAACTGCTGGCGTTAGAAGTTATACAATAAGTTATTTTACAAGTGATAATTTTATAATAAATAAATATTATAAAAATAAATATATAATAAATCGACTAATAAATTATTTTGATAATAAAATTAATACATTTGAATCACTTGGTAGCGGTTGGATAATAAATGAAATAGACAGATTAGATGTACGAATAGCTAAATACAATCCACTAAAAGGGGGTTGTGAAACTACTAAACTACCTGATCATGTGTTAAGAAAACGTGCAATTATTTCAATAAAAACTAATGATAAAAAATGTTTTATTTGGTCTGTATTAGGATTTATTGCTAATAATTATTATAAGTTTAATAATAAAAAAAGTCCTCATTTAGAACGTTTATCTCAACTTAAACCATTTTTAAAATATATAAATTTGAAAAATTTAAAATTCCCATTAAATTTAAAATCTATTAAAAAATTTGAAATTAATAATAAACATCTAAATATTCGTATAAATATTTATACTTGGGAAAAAATTTCAACTTATGAAGAATCAATTGTACCACTTTATATATCAAAACATAAAGCAAAGCATTCTATTAAATTATTGTTGTATAATAATCATTTCTATTATATTAAAAATTTCAATAGACTATGTGGTAGTATGCAAGCAAATTATCGACATTTCTGTTCTAATTGCTTAAATGGATTTTTAACTAAAATTAAATTAAACGAACATTATAAAAATTGTTTACACTTTAAACCTCTTACTGTCAAAATGTCAAAAAAACCAACTATGAAATTTGAACACTATGAGTATATGTATAAATTTCCATATGTAATGTACGCTGATTTTGAATCTTTATTAGTAAAAGAAAAATCGCAACTTAATAAAAAAACTAAACAAACAGCTCAACATGTCGCTTGTGGTTACTCTATTATTGTTATAAAAAATCAAAATGAAATTTACTTTTATAAAGTTCACAGAGGAAAACTGTATGAATCATTTTTTAAATACATTATCTTTAATTTCAACACAAATAAATGCTGAATTAGTTCAAGAAAATTCAATGATAATTACTGATTCTGAATTAAAAGAACATCATTTATCAACTATTTGTTTTTTATGTAAAAACTATATTAAACCTGAAGATAAGGTTTATGATCATGATCATTTAACTGGAAAATATAGAGGATCTGCTCATAAAATGTGTAACATAAGATTCAAACTACCTTATAAAATACCTTTATTTTTTCACAATTTAAAAAATTACTACTCGCATTTTATAATAGCAAGTTTACAATCAAATTATTTTAAAAGCTGTACTGTTATACCACAATCTATAGAAAAATTTATTTCAATATCTTTGGATAATATAAAAGTACTTGATTCGTGCCAATTTTTAAGTGAAAGTTTAGATGTATTAGTAAAAAATTTAAAATCTTCAAATAATAATTTTTCGATAACTAAACAAATATTTTGTAATAAAATTAATAATGACTTTATTGGAATGTTATTTAAAAAAGGAGTATATCCATATGAATACATGGATAGTTGGGAAAAATTTGATGAAACAGAGTTACCAACAATTGAAAAATTTTATTCTAAATTAAATGATACATCAATCAGTGTTGAAGATTACAATTTTGCTAAAAAAATTTGGAAAATAATGAAAATTAAAAATTTGGGAGAATATCATGATTTCTATTGTTTATTGGATACAGCTTTATTATGTGATATTTTTCAAACTTTTAGAAAAATGATATTTGATAAATATGAACTTGAACCTTGTCATTTTTATTCTATACCTGGTTTGGCGTGGGCCGCCGCTTTAAAATTAACAAAAATAGAAATTGAACTAATGAAAGATATTGACATGTACATGTTTATTGAACAAGGAATAAGAGGAGGAATTTGTAATGTCTTTAAAAGACATTCAATTGCTAATAATAAATATTGTAAAAATTTTGATGATAAAAACGACACTATCTTTTTAACTCATTTAGATGTAAATAATCTATATGGTAAAAGTCTTAGCGAAAAATTACCTTTAAAAAATTTTAATTGGGTTGACATTATTACTCTTAACAATATAAATTGGAATACTATTGAAACAAATGGTGACAAAGGATATATTTTAGAATGTGACTTAGAATATCCTTCAAATTTACATGACAAACATGATTTTCCACTTGCTCCAGAAAAATTAAAAATTACAAACAATTTATTAAGTGATTATCAACACAATTTATTGAAAGATCTTAAAATGTATGGGTATAATCGATCAGCTACGGAAAAATTATTATTAACATTTTATGATAAAACTAAATATATTATTCATTTTAAAAATTTAAAACTGTATTTGGAATTAGGATTAAAATTAAAAAAAATTCACCGCGGAATAGGGTTTTATCAAAGCGATTTTTTAAAATCTTATATATCAATAAATACAAATCTTAGAAAAATTGCAACAAATGATTTTGAAAAAGATTTGTATAAATTAATGAATAATTCTGTATTTGGTAAAAGTATTGAAGACAAAAGAAAACATATAGATATAAAATTTGCTTTAAATTGGAAACAAGCAAATAAATATATTCAAAAATTAAATTTTAATACTGCACAGATTATAACTGAAAACTCTGCTTTGATTAAAATGAATAAGACAAATGTAACTTTAGATAAACCAATATTTATTGGATTTTCCGTTTTAGAACTTTCTAAATATTACATGTATTCTATGCATTACAAAGTTTTTAAAAATCATTATAATAATAAAATAAAATTATTATATACAGATACGGACAGTTTAGTTTATGAAATTAAAACTAACGACTATTATGAAGATTTGAAAAAATATTTCTCACCTATAATGGATTACTCAAATTTTTCAAAAAATCATAGTTTATATAATGACAAACATCAAAAAATGATTGGATATTTAAAATCAGAATATGGAGAAAAACCAGTAAATGAATTTATTGGATTAAAAAGTAAATTATATTCTATTAAATATGATGAAGTTATGAATAAACGTGTGGCTAAAGGTGTAAAAAAATATATTATAAATAATTATATGACACATAATCATTACATAAATGTTTTAAATGAAGAAAAATATTTTAATACGACGATGAACAAAATTGAATCTAAAAATCATAATTTGAAATCTGTTCAATTACAAAAATTTGTATTACAACCTTTTGACGACAAATCATTCATTTTAGATGATGGTGTGAATTGTCTTCCGTTTGGTCATTATAAATCTTATTTATAATTTTTATAGATACATCTCAAAATTCATCAATTCATTTAAACGATCAGATAGCATCAACATCATCATCATCATCATCATCAACTCCCCCATTATCTCTAGAAAAATTTAGCAAAATAGTTATTAAAAAAATAACTTCTCCACAACAATTAAACCAGTTATTAAATATGAATTCTGTGGCAAAAATTTCTAATAACATAATTAATGGAGCCTATATAACTGAAAAATCTCTACCCATTACCCAAGATAATATTCAAAAAAGTTTAATTAAATTGTCATCTTTTGGTATTATTAATATAATACCTTTGTTTGATTATATAATTGAGCCAATGAATAGATGTATTATTAAGATTAAAAACAATTATGATATACCAAAATTTTCAGCTGGAAAATTTTTTGATATAATTGAATTAAAAAATGTAAATTTAATTATGCGTTGCTTTTGGGTTGATAATAATGATACTTATATTAAGATAGAAATAATTAACGAAAATGTTTTAGACAATTACATGTTTAGAAAAGATCTTTTATTAGCCAATGCAATAGTTGCAGATATTAAATATTATAATGAACGATCATTTGAATGTATATCTTCACTTCCAAAATGTATTGTACCGAATGGTAAGATTATATATTTAGTTGTTAATCTTAAATATTATAAACATTATTTTTTGTTTAGATGAACAATTGAAAATTAACTTAATAAATGATGGAAAGATACCAACAAAAGGAAGTGAACAGAGTGCAGGTTATGATCTGTATGCAAATGATGTAGGAGTATTGCAACAAAATGAAAGAAAATTAATTTCAACTGGTGTAAAAATGCAAATTCCGAATGGATGTTATGGGCAAATATGTGCACGAAGTTCAATGGCATTAAAGGGTATAGATATAGGAGCTGGTGTCATCGATTCAGATTATACTGGTGAAATAAAAGTGCTATTGATTAATAATAGCATTAATAATTTTGCCTATATTCATGGAGATAAAATTGCACAAATTATTATATTACCATTGAAAAAAGTGACAATGTTTAATGCAACTTTTTAACAAACACAAAGAGCTGACAAAGGATTTGGTTCTACTGGAAAATAATACATTTTATTTTAAATATTAATATTTTTATTTATTATAATAACGTTTATTAATTTTAATTTTTAAAACTATTTGTATTTTATATATTTAATAGATTATAATGTTTATACTATTATTTAATCATTGTTAAATTTTTAATAAACTATATATATCCAATTTATTAAAAAAAATATTTCATTATATAATTTTATATATATATATTTTCAATATTGTAATTATTTTATTTTAAAAAATAAAAAAAATTAAATTAAAACATTTTTATTTTTTAATTATTAATTAAATTAAGTACAGTACAAATAATATTAAAATAAGTTTTTTTTAGTTGATTATAATATGTGCCAACAAATGATGATTATTTGAACAATTCTTTTATTCCTATAAAATACTAAAAATTAGTTGTTATTAGTATTAGTTTTAGAATTATATACCTCATTATCCCAATTATTGGTAAATACATTGTCACAATCTTCATTAGTCTTCCATTCTTTAATTGTATCCAATATAATTTTTAATTGTTTCAAGTTTTCCATAGGGAATCCATATTGAATATACATTTCTTTAATGTCAATTTTATTGCGAATTATTTCTTTAACTAATAATGATTTGATGCATTTAGCATCATTTAATAGAGAATCAAAAACGTAGTCAAATTCTTCACTTAAAATACTATATATAGTTTGTTTAACACTATCAGATTTATAAAGATTATTCAAAGAAGGTAAATCATCATTCAATGGCTTCATTATTAATGATTTAAAATAAAATTTTTCAACTATTTATATTAATATAAAACTTGGCCTTGAGTTAAATCCGATTTATTGTCGTTTAATAATTTATACAAATATTCAATTTAATTCAATAACAAAATTTTAAAAAGTTTCTTTATATATAACTAAATTCAAGGACATTAATAAATATATAGTGTAATATTAATTAATACTAAATATTAATATTTTAAAATTTGTAATGGCAACATATGATGCAACATTTAAACACCCGAGAAGATTTATTATCTATGGTCCATCGGGTTCGGGAAAAACAGAATTTGTTTGTAAAATGTTAAATAACATGTATGAATTATTTGGATTTTATTTTGACAAAATTGTATATTATTCTGGACAAGGTTTTCCTATAATAAACAATGTTCATGGAATAAATATTAAAAAAGTTAATACTTTTGATAATAGCAATATTGAAATGTTTGATTCTAACGAAAATAATTTATTAATAATTGATGATAACATGCATACTGTAGGCAATGATTTATTTATAAGTGATTTATTTACTAAATTATCACATCATAAAAATATAACAGTTATATTGTTAATACAAAATTTATTTCCTAAAAATAAATATATGCGTGATATTTCAACTAATTCCACATATGTTATTTTAATGAGTAATCCAAGGGAAACACTTTCTGTTAAAATATTAAGTAATCAAATTGATAGCAGTAATCCAAAGTTTATATATGACTCTTATATTGATGCAACAAAAAACAAACCTTTCAGTTATTTATTATTGGATTTTGACCAAAACACACCTGATAATATAAGAGTTAGATCTAACATTTTTCATGAAAATGAAAACCAATGCGTCTACATTAAAAACAAATAAATTAAAAAATATTTTACGTTGTGTTTCATATTTAAAAAAATTAAGTACAGCAAAAACAAAAAAAGATCGAAAACAATTATTAAAACAAGCTAATAATTGTATTATAAATGCAATATCAGAAATAGCTAAAAATTGTTTACTTGGAAATATACCATTAAAAACTTGTGATTTCAATAAACTTAAAATTTATAAAAATAAATTGCGACAACTTTCTATAAAATCTCCTATAATTAAAAGAAAAAATATTTTAATACAAAAAGGTGGCAATATCTTTTTAAAAATACTTGTTCAACAAGCAATATCTCATTTAATTAGTCATTTTGGTAAAAAAATCATAAATAAAGTCAGAGAAAAATATACGTAAAATGAGTTTTAAAAAACTTAAATTAATGAATGATAATAATTCCAATAATAAAATTTCAGAGTTTTTAAATGTTCAAAAATTACAAACTGAACCAAATTTATTACGATTAAATGACTTGGACAAAGAAATACATTTAATTTTAAACACAAATTATACAGAGCGTGACAAAGCTAAATTATATGCTGAATCTTTAAGAAGATTTTTGATATTTAAAAGGAAATTTAACAATATTGAAGACAAAGATTATATTAATGTAACAAATAATGTATTTGAAGATAATGTTCCCATAAATAGAATCCCTCAAAAAATAGAAGATAATGATGATGATTATGTAACTCCAAAAATTTTAAGAAGAAAAGCATTTACTACTTTCAAAAATAAGAATAAACTTGGTCAAAATAAATTAAATATTAAACCTAATGTTTTATCGTTAATTAAAAAACAATTATTTACAGCTAAACGTAATTACAACTTAAGAAATTTAGAAAAGCCAAATTATAAGTTACCTAATGTCTCAAAATCATTTGAATGGAAAAAATATTAATAAAACTATATCTGAAGCATACTATAATATTACAAAATCATCAAGTTTTAGTGGAATTAATAATTTATATAAAGTAATTAAAGAAGAATATCCATTTATAACATATAATGAAATTAAAAGATGGTTAACAAAACAAAATGTATATGGAATTCATCGACCAGTAAAACATAAATTTAAAAGAAATTCAATTGTTTCTCGTTATATTGATCATAATTGGCAGGCAGACTTAATTGAAATTAAATATCCTACAATAAATAAGAATTATAGATATGTACTTATGGTAATAGATAATTTATCAAAATTTGGATGGGGAATTCCACTTAAAAATAAAACTGCTAAAACAGTAAAAGCAGCTTTTATTAAAATATTTAAATTATCTAAACGCAAACCTAGTATATTATCTACTGATGCTGGTCTTGAATTTACTAATAAACAATTTAAAAAATATTTAAAGTGGAGAAAAATAAAACATTTAGTACTAAAAGATTCATCTAAAGCCAGAGTAGTTGAACGCTGGAATCAAACAATTAAAGTTAAACTATACAAATATATGTATTATAACAAAACAAAAAATTTTATTAATGTATTAAAAAATATTATTAATAACTATAACAACACGACACACAGCAGAACAAAATATAAACCAGTTGATGTTAATAAAAATAATGAAAAAATAGTATATAATAATTTATACAAAATAAAAGTTTCACAAGAAAATCAAAATTACAAAATTGGTGATTTTGTGAGAATACAATTAATGAGAAATATATTTCAAAAAGGATATATTCCTAATTATAGCAATGAAATATTTATAATACATAAAATATTTTATACATCACCTTATTATAAATATAAAGTAAAAGACAAAAAAGGTGTAATTATAAGAGGTTCTTATTATTCTAATGAATTAATAAAAATTGATTAAAAATGAATTATTTTGAAAGTGATGATAAATACTTTTATTTAACTAATAATAATAACGAATGTACTGTAGAAGTAGATTATAATCCATCCATATCTTTTAAACAACCACAAGAGTGTGCTTTAGCTGAGCTAATTATTCCTAAAAGGCTTGATTTAAAAGAACCTTTAGAAAATTTAGTTCTTACTTATAATTTCAAATGGGTACCAGAATCATTTTATGGTGACATAAAAAATGATATTGTTGAGCACGATAAACATAGATTAAGTAATATTACAAAATTTGTTGTGCAGTTTGATTCAAATTATTCATTAGGAGAAAATATAACTGAAAATTACGAAATATTACATAACAAAGATATTCATTGGAAAGACCATATAAAAGAAATAATAACTAAAATTAATGGAAACATTGAAAATACTATTAAAAAAAGATATCCAAAAACATTCAAAATGCCTTCAACAAAGGTAATTGGTAATTATGGAGAATACAGTTCTGGTTTAGAATGGAAAATTAATAATATTGTATTTGATTTTGATAGTACAAAAAATATCTATAAAATTAAAAATGGAAATTTTTATATGCCAACAAAATTTTGGTATAATTTATATGATGATGATGTTTTAATAAGTAAAGAAGAATATGAAAAAATAAAACCAACAAATAAAAAAGCAATAAATGACAATGAAAAGAAAGTAGAATATTATTTGTTAAGAGGTGTTTTTTATATTGATTTTAACGAAAATTTAAAAAAACTATTAGGTTTGAAAAATTATAATATAAATAATTTATTTGATATTTTTTCGTTATATAAAATAATAAACAATGAAAAAATTAATTTAACATATCAAAATTCTGACATTCCTAACGCTTTAAAAACATCTATTAATAATATAGAAGAAATAAAAAGTGATGTTCGTCCATTAAGTGTCTCGAGAAATATAAATTATTTAATTGTTTATTGTAATATAATTATTGAATCTAATTATCAAAATAAAAAATCTAATATATTAAGAATTATCCCTACAAATATTTCGGAAAAAGATGATGTTATAAAAATTGATTTCAACGTTAAAAATTTTATACCATTAAAATACAATGAATTTAATACAATCACTTTGCGTATCACTGATGAAGAAAACAACAATCTTATTTTTAGAAAAGGAAAATTATTTGCTACGCTTATAATAAGACCTCAGTACAAAATATAACTTAGTTGTATTTTTATTAGCAACATGTGTACATCTTATCAGAATGGATTATAATTCATATTATTGTGCACAAGCAAAATATAATCAAAAAGGTGAAGGAATACCAATTCAAGGTATAAATCAAATTGAACCTAATAATATTGATTTTCTGCCACATAAATCAAAATCTGTAAAAACTAAAATTTATAAAAACAAAGTTTCTGGTTTAAGAAGAAAACCCAGAACTAATAAAAAAAATAAAAAACGATTTATTAAAAAATCAAAAAAAGGTAAAAATAAACAAAAACGTAATTTGGATATATTTGCTTAAATATGGCAACTGAAATTTTAAAAGATGAATTAGATTTATTTGAAAAAGTAAAATATCAAGGAACAATTGAGAGTCAACAAATACTTGAATATCGACCTAAATCAAATGTAATAGATTCAAACACAATTGATTTTGAAATTCAAGCATCAGCTGATGAGTATATTGATATGCGAAATATTTATTTATATTTGACTTGTAAATTAACAAACAGAGACGGAACAAATTTTGCAGCAGCAATTAATAATTTTGCGCCGACTAATTACGTTTTAAACACAGCATTTGATCAATTAGCTATTTATCTAGGATCAACATTAGTGAGCCAAGCTGCTCAAAATTATAATTATATGTCATTTATTGAAGCGGTTACTGAGCAATCAAATTATTCTAACTCAACTGTTGCATCATCTGGCTTTGTTACAACTTTTTGGACACCAGCATATAATTATGAAAATCCAAATGAACACTTAGCAACTTTATGTAATGCTAGTAAAGTAATGCAATTTTACGGAAAATTACATGGGCCAATATTTACAACAAATAAATTATTAATTAGTGGTGTACCAATTAAATTAGAATTTACTAAAGCAAATGAAAGATGGCCAACAGTTTCTGAAACAGCAGCAATGACAGCAGATCAATATCCTTTGTTAAAAATTACAGATATGAGTGTTTTTGCTCGAAAAGTTAAAGTAACACCAAATTTACTTAATGCACACGCACAAGCATTAAGAATTTCTAATGCATTATATACAGTTAAACGACCTAATATTAAAGTAATTAATTTAACTCAAGGACAATCAACTTTTAATATAGATAATTTATATCTAGGTCAATTACCTAGTAAAATTATTTTAGGTATGGTTGACGATGCAGCTTACAGAGGAAATAGTTATCGAGATCCTTTAAGATTTCAAAATTTTAATTTAAATAGTTTAAGTTTAAATGTCAATGGAGATATGATACCTAAAGTACCGTATCAACCTAACTATACAACAGATTTATTTGCTAGAGAATACCACGATTTATTATTGAATTTAGGATATAATTACGTTAATAACCCATCTCCAATTGACGTTAAAAATTATAAAAATGGATTATGTTTATATGCTTTTAATTTAAATAATGATTTTAGTTTTACTAACAAATATATAAATTTACCTAAAAGTGGATATATTAATGTGCATTTAAAATTTTCAGAAAATTTAGCAAATGCTATAAAGTTAATTTGTTATGCTGTATTTGATAATACTATAGAAATTGATGAAAATAGAAATGTAACTACTGATTACTAAACATGAATTCTATTCAAATATTAAGTTTTATTAAAAGAGATAAAATAGCAAAAAAACAATTTTGTGGTGTTTTAGCTTTAAATCAGATAAGTTATATAAAAACTATTAAACCGTGTGCATTGATTGTTAACACACATAAATCATCACAACCTGGAGAACACTGGTTTGCTATATATGTTCCACTTACTGGACCAATTGAATATTTTGATTCATTTGGAAGAAAACCTTATCACCCAGAAATATATTCCTTTATTAAATTAAATGGTAAAAAATATATATTTAATCAAATACCATTACAACATTATTTGTCAACTACTTGTGGTTATTATTCTATATTTTATATATTACTGCGAACAAGAAATTATAGTCTTAAAAGAATATTAAACTTTTTTTTACGTAATAGATTATTGAATGATAAAATAATTATTAAAATAATTAATAAATTAAAAAAAACATGAAATCTGTTAGATTCTGTGATAATGTACAAGTAAAAATAATGTATGTTTGGCCATATGCTTCTAAACAAGCAAGAATTTCTAATTGGCATTGGATAGTATGGGATAGACGTATTCATGAAATAAAATGTAAACTTATTGGAGAAAATATATCTTATGTTTTAGAAAAAGAATTTAGAGAAAAAATTTTTAATGAACGTTTTACTAAATAATGTTATTTTTTATTCATGTAAAATATTATTAAGAAATAAAAATTTTTTGTTTTAATACAATAATTGCATTACAAATTGGACAATTAGTTAATTTCATTGAACATGTATAACAAGTTAATAAATGAGAACATGGAAAAAATACAATATCAAATTCATTTATATAACATATTTTACATAACATGTTATTTTCTATCTTATTATTCATTATTACATTAGTTATATCAAAACATTTTATTTTATCATTATTTAGTCTTTCATTATGAATTTTAGTACATTCTTCTATGAAAACTAAGCTTTTATTTTCACGCAAAAATGCACAATGTGGATAATATTTCGCATGTTCAATCCATGGATCATCACCAGGTAACCATAGACATAGTCCACCTTTGCATTCATAACATTTCAAAAAATCTTGTAATCCAATTGAGTAAAATCCTGCTTCAGCAAATTGTTGATAATTATTTACTGTAATCCTTTCTGTCCATTGAAAATTTTTATATGACTCTAGTCTTTTATTTAAGTCACTGTAATTTATATCATCCATTTCACTTGTTCACTACTTTCACATAAAGACTATTATGACTGAAAATTTATTATACAATTGCTTTTATACTATATTTTTGTACAATGAAACAATAAAAAATATATCTCCAATAAATCTAATTAAATGTATAAAATATTAATTTTTCTAAATTTATGTCTATATATTATGGTAAAACTCTGGTAAAGGAGCTTTGTGTTATTCAAAATAAATAAAATTAATTTTTTAATGTTTATTTTATATAGTATTAATAAAATAAATTTTTTTTTCAAAATTGATGTGTATGTTTTATTTAAAAACGTGGTCAAAGGAGGTAAGTGTTAAAACCTAGACAACATTAATGTATTTCAAACTTTTCAATTACTTGTATTAACAAAATAAAAATAAATTTTATTAATAAATTTTATACAATATTCTACCTATAATTAAAATTATGTTACTTAAAAGTATTTTGATTAATAAAATATAAACTTTTAAAACTTATTATTATTAATATTAAAGTTTATAATGAATTAAATCTAAAATATTTTTTTAAATATACTAGTAAATTTAATTTAATAAATAAATAATTTAAATCAATTATTTTCCAAAAATTTTTAGTTTTCTAAATAATAATATTGTGTAACAATAATTTTTAGTAATATCAAAACTAGTATTACTGTAACTAATAAATACTATATATTGTTAATAATTAATTTTATAGATTATTATTATTGATATTATTATTCAATTTTATAGGATATAAAAATTAATATTTGATTTATAATTATAGTTAGATTTAACTGTAATTTTTTAATTAATTACTAAATTTTGTTAGATTTTTTAACTCTCATAATAAGTTACAGTATTCATAATTGTCATAAATATTTTATTATAAATAATTTTTATTATGACTAATATTATAATAAATTATAAATATTGTTTATAGTTAATAAATAAAGTGATATATTTTTTTAAATCAAATTATAATAATCTAACTGAATGATTATTTATTAAATAAAAAATTAAAAAGATAAATTGGTATTACAACTATTAATGTTAAATAATTAAAATATTTACTGGTAGACTGGTAGACCAGGTAGACTGGTAGACAAAATATAACAATTAAGATAATTACAGTATTTTATAAAAATTTTAAAGTAATGTTATGTTTGTTGGGAGAGTATGAAAAAAAACAATTTTTTTGAAAAAAAACAAACAATTGTTTGTTTTTTTTCAACCAAAGTATGAAAAAAAACAAAATTTTGTTTTTTTTCATTTTATGCATAATTTYAATTTAAATAGAAAAATCAATATTTTAAACTTACAGTTTTTTATGCTTTATATAAAAACAWTGTTTTTATTGTAAACATTTATTAATATTTTTATATGTTAATTAGACTAATTATATTTTTTACTAATTTAATTGTTTTAATTATATTATAATTAATTATTTTATTATAAATTAAATTAAATAAAATTATTTTTTAAACAATTATAATTATTTTATTAATAAATACAATATTATTAACTTAAATTTAATTTTTTAAAGATATATATGAAAAAATAAATAATATTTAATAATATAAGATATATAATATAATTTATTAATAATTACTAATAATTTATGTTTTTTAATAGGTTAAAAATTTATATTTCAGTTTTGATTTGACATTTATTTATGATATAATTTAAATTATTTTTATAAAAAATTATAAGTAATATATTAATATAAAACAGTTAGTAATATATTAAAAAATAAAATAAAATTTATTTAAATCTTATTATTTTAAATTTTATATATATAAAATACATATTATTTATAATTATAATTAAATATAATAATAGTACAGTATGTTAATTTTATTAAATGTTTTTAAATTAAGTACGAAATTTAATATTTAATTTTCTAATAACTATTAAATTTTTGGTTTTTAGTTTATGTATATTTAATATTTAAATGCATATATTTTATATCTCAAATAAATTAACTATAATTTTTCAGAAAATTATTTCATATAATATTGATTTGTTAGTTATATATATATAAATAAAAATAACCGTCAAATTATCAATTATTATTTATATTAGTTTACTAATTGTCAATTTTTTTATAAAATAATGTTATAATAGAGTATGGTTATTAATTTTAAATAAATTATAAAATTTTTATAAATAATTTCTTTAAAAATTATTTATATAAATTTTATAATTATAAATTAACTAGTTGTAACTGTTCTCAATATTTTTATTTAGAAGTAAATAAATTTTAATAATATTTATAAAATTTTAATTAATAATGTTGATGAAAAAAATTTTTAATTAGAATATTAAAATTTAATTAAATTAAAATCATTGTAAAAGCTAATAAAATAAAATAATATATATTTTTCATTTTATTTCTAACTTAAACTTAAATTCAATTTTTAAGAATATATAAATATTACGCTAAAATTGTTTATAATTACAGTCTATAATTCATTAAAATTTAATTATTGGTATTTAATAATAAACATTATTAAATATTTTATTATTTATAAGTTATTATTAATTAATGGTCAGCTACAATTATTAATGACCAAAAATGACCATTGGTCAATAACTTTTAATTTTTATAAAATGTTATTTATATTTATTTTTATAAAATATATTTTAATAAATTTATTTTAAAAACATAAGATTTTAATTAGTAATTTATAATATAATTTAGTTTAATTAAGTTATAGACTGTAATTATATACAAATTTAGTGTTTTATATGTATTATGATTTTGATATTTTAAAACACTACTAAATTTTATATATGATATTGTAGCAATTTCCGTGCGGTAATTTACGAATATAGGTTCAGAGATAGCTCTCTGTTAAAGCCGCGCTTACTATCACCTTACTATCACGATGTTTCCACCGAGAGACAAACCTTTAGATAACATTACTGTTATCAACTAAACCTAAGACTGACTATTTCAGTCTGAAACTATGTCTCGATCGATGTTTCCACCGAGAGACAAACCTTAAGGTAACATTACTGTTACCTACTAAATCTATGTCTCGATCGGTGTTTCCACCGAGAGACAAACCTTAAGGTAACATTACTGTTACCTACTAAATCTATGTCTCGATCGGTGTTTCCACCGAGAGACAAACCTTAAGGTAACATTACTGTTACCTACTAAATCTATGTCTCGATCGGTGTTTCCACCGAGAGACAAACCTTAAGGTAACATTACTGTTACCTACTAAATCTATGTCTCGATCGGTGTTTCCACCGAGAGACAAACCTTAAGGTAACATTACTGTTACCTACTAAATCTATGTCTCGATCGGTGTTTCCACCGAGAGACAAACCTTAAGGTAACATTACTGTTACCTACTAAATCTATGTCTCGATCGGTGTTTCCACCGAGAGACTAACCCTTAGGCAACATTACTGTTATCTATTAAACCTTAAGTCTCGATCGGTGTTTCCACCGAGAGACTAACCCTTAGGTAACATTACTGTTACCTATTAAACCTTAAGTCTCGATCGGTGTTTCCACCGAGAGACTAACCCTTAGGTAACATTACTGTTACCTATTAAACCTTAAGTCTCGATCGGTGTTTCCACCGAGAGACTAACCCTTATATAACCATATCAGACTATTATAGTCTGATATTACACCATGACCCGATGTTTTCATCGTGATCTATGGCTGATCTACACTCCCGTAGATCGGCACAACCAGTATGTCTGATCTATGCTCCCATAGATCGACACGTTACATGCTGAATCCACGCTCCCGCAGATCGGCATACATTAAACTGCTTTCCTTGTGTAATAAAACACTTACTCTTAAATGATGTAGTTGAATCCGTGGTAATGTCTGTTGAGTAGTTGATGAAATCCTATCCCGTTTCCGTTTGATGATAACTTTATGTATAACACTTTTAACAATACTTACATTATTAACTCAGTCAATTATACTTACTTAATTAACCTTTAAATTACTTCGCAAGCATATACTTTCTTGAGGGACTCAGGGCCGAAGGCCCGAGCCCCTCGAAACACTTACTCTCTTGTTTTGTTAAATCACTTTATTACTATGTTTTAAAATAAAAATACAATTAAAATATAAAACTTTACGTCTATTCACTTTGACGACTCGACGAGAACTCTCCGAGAGCTAGTCAACGACTAACTCTCTTCACTCTAAAAAAATCATATTCTATGACGTCGTTCAGCGTAATCACTCTGTTTCCAATCAAATAACTATATTTTTACTAACTAAACTAAACTTATAATCATTGGATATAAAACCAAAACCAACAACTACATTGTTAAACCCAAATAACTATGTGTACACCTTATATACTAAATAAATAATTATTAAAATAATCCTATAACTGCAATACATTATGGAACCTTGAAATCATATAACATCACGTTATACATAATAATCATATAAATTAAACTGAGTAAATGTGATAACATTAGTAGCCGACATCGGCCGATATAATAAAAAACTCTCTCACAGTTTAACTATTAACCTAATTCACGTGAAGTATCACATTACTCACCCCTCYAAAATACTCGTGTCCTCACGAGTGAAAAGACGTTTACAGTAAAGCTTAAATTATACAAAATAATTTTTTTAAAAAACAAAACAAAGAATTATTTAACCAATTAATTATAAAATTTAGTTCAACAAGCTTTTCATATATACATTCAATACAATATTTAAATATTACATAATTTCGTTATTTGTTACTTTTCTGAAAAGTATATGTTGTCCCAAATTTATCATCACTTTTAATGGCCAATTTAATTATAATTTAATATTCTAAAAATTAATTTTATAGTTTAGTAAATAGTGTATACTTACAAGCAAAATATTTTATTTACAGCTTAAATATTCATTTAAATTTATTAAAAAAAAATTACATTGACAAAAAATTAATTGCTAAAACGTTATTATTATTATTCTAATTAATAAAATTCATTATTTTTTAGTAAAAAATACATATCTTTTCAAAAATCAAGTTATTATTTCAATAGGAAAACTGTAATTTTAGTTATATAAATAAAATTATAATCAAATAATTATTTTAAATTATTTAATTTAGAACAAATCACTGTGTGATTTTTTTTTTGATTTTATATTTTGTATTTATATTTAATATTTTTTATTATTTAATATAATAGTGAATCTAATTTATTAAAATTAAAAAACATTAGTTTTCTAAAAATTTATATAAATAAATACTAATAAATTAATAATTAAATGAAGTTACAAATAATACAAATGTAATTTAATTAAAATATTTAAAATATTTCCGTCAACCAATAAATTTCAATTTTTGTATAATTTACAAATTAATTATTATTAGATTATTAATTTTTTTTATAAATAATATTATTTAATTAGTATATAATAAGCTGAGTTTATTTTATATAAATAAACAAAATTGTTAGTAAAATTTAGTTTTTAGATAATACATTTAATAATTTGTTATTTAAAAAAATTATAAAAAAACAATAATTATATTATATTTATTATCATTTTTATAATTTTTACACAATTGTTATTATATAATTATAATTATATCAATTTTTTTATTGTTATTTAATTATTATAATTAATAAATTTAGTTAAATATATTAATTATTTTATATAATAATGTATAATTTTATATTAATAAAAAAATACTAGTGTATAATCAAATTATAATTAGAGTATCTTGTTTTAACTTATTTATATTGATTGAAAAAAGCTATATTTTTTCTATTATGCAACCAGACAAATTATTTAAATAAATTAATTTAATAAAAAATATTAAAATATACTTTAGTAATAAGCAATCAACCAATAAATTTAAATTAAGTATATTTTACAATTAAAAGCTAATTTATATTTTTTTATTTAAAAAACTGTAATTAATTGTATATAACAATTTTTAGCTTAATTATTTTAAATAGAATTATAATATTAGATTATGAAACCCTGAGTTATTAAATTGTTTTTAATTTTAAAATAAATAATTTAAAAAATTAATTTACACTTTCTATTCTAATTTTTTATAGTTTAGTAAATAATGTTTAGTTATTAGCAAAATATTTTAATTACAGTTTAAATTTTTAATTTAATTAAATTTATTTAGAAATACCAATGACTAAAATTTATTATTAAAACAATAATTATTATAATAAAAAAAATCTTTATAAAATAATATATATTAATAGTTATTTATTTTTGTATTCTAATATTATATAACTAATTGTTAACAGTAAATAAACTAATATTATTTTTATTATTAACAAAACAAAAAAAATATAATTACATATATAAAGTATACTATAGTATAATAAAAAATAAATGACGTTAATATGTATTTTTTTATATAAAAAAACTGTAATTATTGTCACATAATTTTTTTTGATTAATTAGTTTTGATAGAAAATTAATAAAAGGCTAAGTCTACAGAAATATTATATAGTTTTAATTTTAAAATAAATAATTAAGTTTACAGTTTAATGATACATTTAAGTACTGTATAATTTAACTATTAAATTATATTATTAATTATTATATTATAATTATTAATTAATTTATTTTTAAACTAATATTATATAATTTTTACTTGATAAGCTTAGAGAATTTTTATATTTAGATTTAATTGATTGTAAATTACATTAGATTTAGTATTTTTTAAATAAATTATTAATCTGTATAATTGAATTTTTAAAAATATTTTAAATGATAACAAATATTATGTTATATAAATATATATATGATAAGTCTAATTGTATTAAATTAAATTTTAATTAAAAAAATTATTATAAAATTAAATTATACTTTAACTACATAAGCAAAATATTTTATTTACAGTTTAAATATTCAATTCAATTACAACTTAAATAAACATTCAATTAAATAAATTATATTGTTTTAAAATAAATTTTATAATAAAACTAATAAGTTTAAGATTCAGTCAACCAATAAATTTAAATTAAGTATAATTTACATTTAAAAAAACAAATTTTTTATATTTTCAGTAACTGTAATAAAATCTATATAACAATTTTTTGTTTAATTATTTTATTTTTTCGTATATTTAAGAATCAGATAAAGACTACGATTGTATTTTTTTTTGATTTTTTTTGTAATAAACCGATACTTTAATTAACATTAGCGTTATTTCTAAATTTTATTAAAAAATAATATCTTAATAACTAATAACAGTTTTGTATGGGACTGACTGAAAAAAACATAGTTTTAATTATAGCTATTAAAAAATGTTAAATAAATATTTTTTGATTAATTATGTTTTATAAATATAAAAAATACTAGATAATTGGTACACAAAAAAAATTATATTAGATTTAATATATTTGATAAATAATTTTTTTTTAAAATCAAGTTACAGTTTTTTGTACTATAATTAATTTATTTATTTAAAAAATTCACATTATTTATACTATCAACTAATTTATAATTTTATAAATAGTATTTAAATTAAGTAAAAAAATTATTAATTATTCTTATTCTTAACAGTTGGTTAATTTGATTAATCAATTATCAAACTATAATAATATTGCAAAATAAAATTAAAATATATTTGTCAAATAACAAAAAAAACTATTGATTAAAGTAAAACATTTTTTTTTAATTATTAAACTGTAACTGTTGTTGTTAAACACTGTTACATTGTTTTTAAAATTTTAGATAAATTATAACAATAAAAATCAAGTACAATTATTGATTTATAATAAAATTTTTAAGGTTAAATGTTACATAAATATTTTTTGATTAATTATGTTTTATAAATATAAAATACTAAATAATTGGTACACTATAAAATTACATTAGATTTAGTATTTTTAATAAATTATTTTTTAAAAAATCAAGTTACAGTTTTTTGTACTATAATTAATTTATTGATTTATTAAAATAATTTATTATGAATGTTTTAAAAATTAAATAATCAATTAAGTAAGTTTTATATTCCTTTAAAAAAATAGTATACATATATCAAGTTATTTAATTAATTATACATTAATTACATATAATTATTAGTTTTTTAATTGAAATAAATAACTGTAAGCCTAATATCATGGTTATAAATAGACTATATTTAAAATATAATAAATAAACTATATTTGCATAAACTAAACTTAAGTAGTATTAAAATTATTATTTATGTATTAATATAAACTATAATTATTAATTAAACTATAATTAATAGTACATATATATTTTTTGATTAATTATTTATTATAAAACTATAATATTAGGAAGGTTTTTTCAAAAGAAAATTTTATTGTTTTTTTGTTGATAAATAGTAAATAATAATAATATAAAATTAGTTTACTTTTACTTTAAATTTTATATTTAATAATAGCATTAAACTTATAATTTGGATTTTTATTTTATTGTTGTTTGCATTGTTTTATTATTAGCTGGGTTAATTTTTATAAATAAATTGTTAGTCTACTCATGTATTTTACATTAGAAATTTTAAATAATATAATTATAAATATATATATATATATGTGTGTGTGTATATACAGGTATATATAATTTGTATATATTTTTCAATAAAAAAACTGTAATTTATATTACATATATATTTTTCTAGATAATTAATTTTTATAGAAATAAAATATTAGGTTAAAAGTTGATGGATTATTACATAATTTTTTATTATTTAGATAAAAAAATATGGAGAATAATTAAATTTACATTTTTTTGAATTCTAATTTTGCAAATAAATATGATGTTATAATTGATAGGCTTGAATGTAKTATATTAAAKTTTAATTTTTAAAATTAAAAATAATTAATAAGTTTTACAACTAATTAAATAAATAAAATAAATAATTTTAGTTTAGGTATTAATGTTATGACTAATAATAAATTATAAATTTATTTTTAAGTATTTAAAAATACTTATATATACATAAAATACAATATATTTATATAATTAAATCTAGTTTACATAATTAAAAACAATACAACTGTAATTATATGTAATTACAATAATGTAATTAAAATATTTCCTAAATAAACTATAATATAATATTAAATTTAAAAAAAAAATATTATATAATTAATACAGTATATATAATAAGCAGGGATAATTTTTATAACTAGATTAAATTGTCACTAAAATACTTTTTTAAGATTAAATAGTAAATGATTTTTTACTAAAATCAATGTTTTATAATTAAAATACTTAAAAAACATAAAATATACAATTTAAATCAATTAACTAATGTTGACTAATATAGTAATTTAATTTTTATTTACAATTTTTTTTTGGACTTTAGTAAAACAATTTGTATTAAATATTAATTTTTACTAAATAATTAAACTGTAATGAAAATTTTTAATCAAAAATTATATTATGTTAAATAATTAGTCAATATTTAATTATTATTAATTTTGACTAAACTTTTTAATTTGATAAATATTTAATTTATATTTTCAAATCAAAACGCCATTTTATTATTAGTTTTTTTTTAAAAAAAACAACAACATTGCAAATAAATTCAATTATAATTTAGTAATAAATAAATAATTTTAATAACATTATTTTTTTATAATCTATTAATTTATAATTTAATAATTGGATTTAAATTAATTAAAAAATAATAATAAATTACTTACATTTTTTTGATGTTGTGTTAAATAACATATTTATTGATTTGAACAATAGGTTAGTTTGATTATTCAATTATCAAACTATAATAATATCAAAAAATAATATATTAGTCAAATAATTTAGTTGTCAATAACAAAAAAAAATTATTGATTAAAGTTTTCATAAAAACTTTTTTTTTATCAAACTGTAACTAATGTGATGCTATAGTAAATAGTTATTTTGAAAATTTTTTAATAAACTTTTAGTAGCCGACGTAAAAGAAAAATAAATTTTCATTTAAATTTCTAGAATACTTTAGTTTTATATTAATGTTAAAATAATTTATAAAAATGTAATTAAAGTTTAAAAAGTATGTTTGTTTAATACAATATATATATATTTACATTTACATTTTATAATAATTAGGTATTTAAAATTAATTAATTAATATTATTGATTAGTTTTAAATTTATAGAAAACAATTATTTTTTGAATTTTATTAAACTCTATAATTAATTTAATAGTTAATAATTAGTATACATATATTAATGATTAATTTAAAGTTATTAAATAAATAACTTATACTATAAATATATATAATAGGTTTTATTAATAATTTAAACTTTTTATTAAAAAATAATAAACTGTAAGCCAAATATCATGCTTATAAATGTACTATAATTAAAATATAATAAAAAGTTTTTTATTTTAACTATAATTTTTTTTTTTATTTTAACTATAAATTTTTTTTTATTTTAACTATAAAAATTTAAATACATTACTGTATATACAGTATATTTATAAATTAGTAAATATCGGCAAAAAAATTATAAAATATTTACACTAGTAGTAAAATTTTAATAGTATAATTTTTTAAATTTTTTTTTTGTAAATCTATATTAGAAAACTAAATATTTAAAATAAAAATTATGATATTTTATTAATAAGCAATTATAAATATATATACTAACATTTTATAAATATTTATAGATTTAATCATTATATTAGTAATATTATTATTAAAACTAAAATAAATTACTTAAAATTTATTAATTACAGTTTATATTTAAAATCTAAAATTAAATAAATAATTATAAAACTGTAATAATTAATAAGACTATTAAATTAATTTAATTAATATAATTCAAGTTAACTAACTTTGATTAAGATAGATTGGATAAAAAAAAAAAATTTATAGTTAATTTTTATTTAAATTTTTTGATATTATATTATTGACTAATTAAAAAAATATGAAAAAATACAAAATATATTTAGTTAATAATTTGTGTATTAAATTATTTTGTATTTAAATTTTAAATAATATTTTATAATTAATTATCTACAAAATAATCAAAAACACAATAAAATAAACAATTTTAAAACATTATATAGTTTTTAAGTGAATATTATAATCTAACTATTTAAAATTTAAAAAAAAAACTGTAACTATATTTAATTATTTTTATATAAATAAATAATTTTATTATATTTATTAATAAATAGCTAGAAGAAATAGTAAAATATTTATTATTTTTAATAATTTATAAATGATTTAAAAGTTTATTAGTTATAAAAGTAATTTATATTTAATATAAATAAATTTTTTTAATAAAAAATATGATAATTTAATAAATAAATTAATTTTTCAATAAGTTAGTTTAAAGAAATGTTTATTAAAAATATATAAAAACAATAATATCATACAATAAAATTAATTTAAACTATTATTAGTAGTTTATTTATTAATATAATTTCAATATAAACTAATAAGTTTAAGTTAGCGTTAAAAATAAATTTAAATTAAGTATAATTTACAAAAAATATATATATTATGATTTTGAATTTTTAAAAAATAAATATTTTATAATTAATAGCTAATATTTTTTTTGTATTTTTAATTATACATTTAAATATACATTATATAATTGTTATTTTAAATAATAATAATTATTATAAATTGACAACTAATATGTTGACAACTGTTATTAATTCTATATAAATATTTTTTGCTTAATTTTTTTATAGAAATAAAATGTTTGACTGAATAATGGCTGAAGATTCAATTTATAGTTTTTTCTATTTTATTATTTTCAATTTTATTAATTAATTTATTAAAATAATTTTTGATTTTTAGAGATGATGAAGATATTGTTAATTTTATTAATTTAGTTTTTTTATTTGAAAAAAACAAACTATAAATGATAACAAATAAATATGATATTATAAATAATAGGCAATAATATCAAATTTTAATTTTACAAAAATTGAAAATATTTATTAAGTGTGACTATTAGTAGAGCAGCTAAAAATTTAGTTTATAGTTTAGTAAATAGTGTTTACTTATAAGGAAAATATTTTATGTACAATTTAAATATTTAATTTAATTTAATTATAAATCCATTGCTTAAAATTTATTATAAAAACGTAATAATTAAATATTTAAAATCTATTTTTTTCAAATTTAATTATTTTATTATTATTATTTAATCTAATATTGATATTAATTTATTAAATTTAAAAAATACAGATTTAATACGAACTAATAAACTATTTTTTAGTAAAAAATACAAATCTATTAAAAATCAAAGTATTACTAATAAACTATTTGTTTTTATTTGATTATACATTTATATATACATTATATAATTGTTATTTTAAATTTTTTAAAATTATAATTGACAACAAGTATATATTTTACTTAAAAAACTGTTATTAATACTATATAAATATTTTATGTTTAATTATTTTTTTTATAAAAATAAAATATTAGTTAGATGATGGCTCGATTTTAAAAAAATAATTTTATTAAGTTTAAAGAATAAAAATTATATTATTTATATTACTATATGTATCTTATAACAATTTTTAGTTAAATTTTAATAAAATTTAGTAATAATTATTAATTATTTTTTATATTAATATAAGGTTATATTTTTTTATTAAAAAAGAATGTTACATAAGTAATGGTTAACTGTTACTAAACTAATCAATGTATTTTTATTATCAGTAATAATAAATTTTTAAACTGTATAAGTGATTTTATTTTTAAAAAAAAAATACTATAATTGATAACAAATAAATATTAAGTTAGAAATGATAAGTCTGAAGATAATATATTAAATTTTAATTTTAAAAATAATAATTACTAAAAAGTTTAATAACTAATTATAAAACATTTTTAATTACGGCTAAATAAATATTTTATATTTTAGTAAATAATGTTTACTTATTAGTAAAAAAAATATTTTATTTACAGATTAATCTCTATGAAATTATTTCAACGTTATATCTAATATAATATAATAACTAATAAACAATTTTAGTTTAGTAAATAATGTTATAACTAATAATATATTTTAAAACTTTAATAAAATGAATTTTAAAATAAAATAATTTTTTAATTTAATAAATAAAACTTTTATATTTGTTAATTTGTAACTTTAATTTTGACTAATATAATAATTAAACTGTATTAATTTTTTTATATAAAATTATATTATTTCTAAACTAATAAATAAGTAGTTAATTATAATAAATAAATTGTATAATATGTTAAAATAATAAATAATTTTTTTAGTAGTTGTTTAACTTTTATATTAATATTAATTAATTTATTAATTAATTATAATGTTATATAAATATTGTTTAAAAATTAATATTTATTTATAATATCAATAGTTATACGTTAATTGTTCAATATGTTATACTAGTCTAATAAATGTTTTAAAGTATTTAATATAAATTTATGATTATGTATATCAATAAAAAAAATATCAATTTAAAATACAAAAATTTAAATGGAATTCATGTTTTAAAATTATTTAAAATAAAAATACACAATAAATAAAAAAATTACTTAAATACTGAAATTTCATTTATATATAATAATTATTATTATTGTTGTTTATTATTATTATAGTTTCAATCTATCAATATATATATATATATAAAAATTAAATATTAACAAAAATAATTGTTTAAATAAAAATTATTAATTTCTACATGTGTTTACCTAAAATATTATTTATTATTTAATAAATTTAATTAAAATAACAACTTATTATATAATTAACAGTTTCGAAAAAATTTTAGTTAATAAAATTTTTTATAAATTTAATGATAGATATATAATATATTATATTTTAACTAAATATTTTTTTTTAATAAAACTTATCTATATATTTATATTATTATAGATATTTTAAATTTATATCGATTAAATTATAGATAACTAATTATATTTTTTTAATATAAACTATTAATAATACAATTATATAATATGTATAACAATTTTAAAACTGTAAATAGCTTATTGTATAATTGATATATTTATTATAAATATTTATTTAAAATATAAATTAGTTCAACGTAAATCAAATATCAATAATTTATTTAATTTATCTTTTAATACATTAATTATTGTTTTACAAAATTAAATTAATGTTGAAATATAAAATTTAATCAATAAATTATAATTAAAACATTAATTCAATTTTATCGATTATAGAAAATAAAAATAAACTATCATGTATATAATGAGTAAATATTTTTTAAAAATGATAATAAATATTCTAAAACTATAGAAATAGATAATAGACTGAAATAATTTATTATAGTTATTTGATATAATCATTTTAAATTTTAAATTAAAATTTACAGTTTTTAAAAAATAAAAATTATTAAAAATATTTATCATTAAATAGMTAATAACTTAATTATAATTAATAATTGTAATAAATTAAATTTTTTTTATAATTAATTCAATTTAATAAAATAAGTTGAAAATCAATTAGATTACTACTTATTTTGAGTTTAAATAAACTTTTTTAAATCATTTTATATAAAAGTATTGACATAATGAATATTTTAGATATAATATTATTTAGTAATGATTAATAATTAAAATATTAAAATATTAAAATTTGAATTAAACTATAATCATTTAATTTTTATTGACAAGTTTTAAGACATTAGAAAAATTATTATAAAAAATAAATTTAATAATTAAATGCATTGTATTTCCTAATCTGTAACTATTTTATTTTGACTAATAAATATTGAAAAGTTTTAATAAAATTATATTATGCTAACTATGATAATTAGTTACAATTAATTTATATATATTGTAATATTTAATTTCTGAAAAAACTGTAATTTCTTTTAAATAAATATTTTTTAATTAATAATTTAATATAGAAATATAATATTAGGATATATAAAGGAACTATAAATTTTATTATTATATAGTTAATAATTACGTACATCAATAATAAATGTTAATTTTAAAAAAAACAATTTTTTTTAATTGAAGTAGTAAATTATTTGTTTAAAAAAAATATTTTATATATGTATTAATATAAGCTATAATTATTAATTTATGAATATAAATTTTTAATTAAAATTAATACAATTTTTATTTAATTATTAATTAAACCGTAATTTATATAACGTCAATATTTTTTGATTAGATAATTTTTATATAAATAATTATTAGCTTTCGTGAATATCAGTGATCAAATTAATGTTAATTTTTTAGACTTAAATAATTTGAACTTAAAATTTATTTTTTTAACAAATATTTTATATATACAATCTTTAAAAGCAGTATAAAAAACAAGATATTTGTTAACTCTTATTGATATATCATTGATTGGGTGCTGCCCTATACTCCCTGTTCACTAAATCGGCAATCAATATATAATACATTAAATACTAAAAAAATATTGTTTTTAAAATTTTATACTAAAAAAATGTTTAAATTAGTAATTAAAATAAAATATTATTATAAAATTATTCAATCGTTTATATTGATAAATGTTTATAAAACTAAATGTAAGTATTAATTAGTGATACAAATTAACATTATATATATTTTTCAATAAAAAAGCTGTAATTTCTATAGATAAACACAATTTTATTATATTTATTATCTATAATTAATTAGAAATAGCTATACAATTTAGGATCTTTTTTAAAATTGTTATTTAATTATAAAATAAACTAATTTAATAAAATATATTTTATTATTACTTTTATTATAATATATCTGTATGAAGTTTATAAGTATGAAGTATACATTTTAAAATATCTATAAATAAATAAATTTAGATAAACTTTATTTTATAATTTATAATTGTTATTTAATATTTTTTTAAAAATAATTTAGTAAAATATATAAATTATTATTTTATAATAAAATATAAAGTTATTTAATTTGTTAATTGTAACTAAAACAGATAATTGTATTTCTATTTAATAGCAATAAAAAATAATATTTTTATATATAAATTAATAATACAAATAATTAATAGTAATTTATTTTAAAATCCAATCACAATTTGATTTTTTAAAAATAAAACTTAAAATAGCAATTATAATTATGTAATAATTAATTAATTATACAAAAATTAATTTAAAATATTTAATTAACAGGTTTTCTATTAATTACTAATTAATAATTCAATAATAGTTTTTATTATTAAATAAAAATAATAATTATTAATTACTTACAGTTTTTATGAAATGAAATATTTATTAACTTAATCCGTTGATTAGTTTTGATTAAACAATTATCAAACTATAATAATATCTTAAAAATAAAATCAATTATAAAATATTAATCAAATAACAGTAGATATATTAAAACAAAATCATCAATTAATTTAGTTATTAGTTTTTTTTTATTAAAACAAAATAGTTTATATCAAATTTAATTTATTGCTATAATTAACATTGAATTAATTGTTTTTTTTATAATAACTATTATAAATATCATTAATTTTATAAAAATTTAAATTATTTTTAAACTGTTAATTTTTTTGTTAATTATGTTGATATTTCAACTAAAATTATCATATAATAATAATAATTTAGTTAAACAGTTTATCATTATTATTTTGCTAATATATCATTTAATTTAAAAAATAATTTTTTTTTTTGGTATAAATGTCAACAAAACATGTGCTTATCGATGGTTAAACTTGATTGAAGTTTTTTGTTTAAATATTTTATTTTTCAAACTGTAACTAAAATTATGTTATTATAAATAGCTTTTACTTTAATTTTTTTCTAATTTACACTTAAATTTCTTGAATACTTTATTTTGTTAAAATTTTAATTTAAGTTTACCAAGTATATTTATTTACATGTAATAATTATAAGTCTATATAAAATTAATCAAAATATATAATATAAATTTTATTTCTGACTTTACTTGTTTAATTAAAATTTTTGATTAATATATTATAGATATATAGATAATAATAAAATATTTTCATAATATTTTATATACATTATAAATTATATATAAAAAATTACTTTTTAAATAATTAAAAAATTAAAATAACATATATGTTATATATGTAAAGTATATTATAGTTTATTATTTTTGAATGTAAATAAATATAGTTAACATAATTATTTTATAGATAAAAATTTAAATTATATAGTTATAAAAAAACTGTAATTTGTATGAATAAACCTAATTGTATTAAATTTATTTTCTATAAATAATAATCAAATAGTTATAACGAATTTTAATTTATAATAAATTTTTATTTTTATATAGAAATGAATTAATTAAAATAAAATATATAAATAAATTTTTATAATAATATTTGTTTAAGTTATTTTTTTCAAAAAAGAAATAATAATTGTTAACTGTAATAATAAAAATAAATAGCAAATAATTAAATTATATATATATATATATATATTTCTATACAAAAAAACTGTAATTAAAGTTACATAAATATTTATTCATTAATTATTTTTTATAGAAATATAATATTAGATCCGATACGAGAAATAAAATTATTTATTATGTAATATTTAGGTAAAGTTTTTTTTTAAAAATAATTGAAATTTATAGTTTTTTTTTACTTTTTTAAGTTTCTTAAGTTTTTTTTGCAAATAAATATGATGTTATAAATGATAAGCTTAATTGTATTATTTTTAATTTAAATTTTAGAAAATTTAAAATAATTAATAAGTTATTAAACAACTAATTATAAAAGAAGATAAAATATTTTAGTTTAGTAAATAATATTATGACTAATAATAAATTATGTCTATTTTTATTTATTTAATAAACTTAATATAATAATTTATAAAATATTTATATAAACAATATTAATATAGTTAGAATTAATTGTATAAAATTTCAAATATTACAATTGTAATTTAATTAAAAATTAATATATTTTTGTCAAACTAATAAATTTTACATAATAAAAAACTAGATTAAAGTATATAATTGTATATATGTTTTTAAAAAAAAAACTGTAATTAATGTTTTTTCATTAATTATTTTTTATAGAAATATAATTTTAGTTTCCTGATTTTAAGATAAATTATATAGTATTTAATATTTAGATAAAAAATTTCAAAAAAATAATTAAAATTTACAGTTTTTTATATTCTAAATTTAAAAATAAATATGATGTTATAAGTTATAACGATCAATTGATGCACTGTATCTCTGACCGGAAGTCATAGAGAGAGAGGACAACCATTTTATTTCAAACAGTTAGTCAGTCAGTCATTCAATCAATCAGTAGATACCAATGAGTATATGTGTGACAATCAATACATTTAACACATCCAACACTTGTCATTCACACCAACGACAACAACAATAACACCAATAGTTTGGACACAAATATCAGTGAAACGTAAGTTTGTTTTGATTGTTATTATGGCGGAAGTTCGGTATATGGGGGTTGCCCGAGGGAAGCGAGGGGATCATTTATAGATACCTTGGGTTATAAGGATTATATATATATAGATGTCAATGGCCGGAGGTGAAGGGTCAAGAAGCTGGACAGGTCATTACATATATATGACATATATATATATATATAGTAATATACATTACATTTTTGTAGTGTTTCTTTATAAATAGGTTTAGGTTGCGAGGCCTACACCAGGTTAGGTAAAAGGGGTATTGCCCGAGCGTAGCGAGGGGGGCTTAATGTATACCCAGGATATACATATTATCAGGGTTTTAAATGTGGCAAGAATAAACAATAGATGCCAATTTTGCCAAATATAAACCCTTTATAAAACATTGTTTTTTAAAACCCTGCATATGATACAGTAGCAGTGCAGGCATCAAACTTGTCTACCCGTCACCAAATGACAATTTTTAATGTAAAAATTGAATAAAATTAATTGAATAAAAAATTTTAAAAATTAAAAAAAATATTTTTCTTTAACTTCGGCCATTGATATTTGGTGTAGTGATACCCTCCCCCCTAAACTTTAAAACCCATACTCTAAACCCCCCCAATTCCGCCCCCCAAATTCCGAACCCCCGCCGTTATTATCATTAGATGTTTGTATTATTATTATTAATAATATATTATTATTAATATTATTATTATTATTATTATTATTATAGCACACACACACACACACACACACACACACACACATATACACAACAGTTGGCCACATAGTTGCCGTCGCCGACAACAACTATCGGCTCTCTTTCTTTGTCGGCCCGAACCCATCGGTAAGTCTCTCTCTCTCTCTCACTCTCTCTCTCTCTCTCTCTCTCTCTTTCTATCTCTATCTATCTATCTATCTATCTATCTATATATATACTGTATATTATTAATATATTATTATTATTATTATTATTATTATTAATATATTATTATTATTATTAATATATTATTATTATTAATAATATATTATTATTATTAATAATATATTATTATTATTAATAGTATTAATAATATATTATTATTAATAGTATTATTAATTTATTATTATTATTAATATATTATTATTATTATTATTACAGACACATACACAGACACCACCACATCCGACAACAACACTATCTGTTTGTTTGTCTGTCTATCCCTCTCTGGCCGTACTACCCGACGGTAAGTCTCTCTCTCTCTCTTATATAATATAATTTAATATTATTATTATTATTATTACAGACACCTACACACACACCACACACACACCGTCGCCACCGACAACAACACTATCTGTTTGTTTGTCTAACTGTCTAACTGTCCGCCGCATTGCCGCTACACCGACAACAACAACAAACAACTATCTTTCTCTTTGTCTGTGTCTGTCTGCCTGTCAGTCCGCACGCCTGTCCGCCGATACAGCCGACAACAACAAACATATATCTGTCTCTTTGTCTCTCTGTTTGTCCGCCGCCGCCGATAACAACAACAACAAACATATATCTGTCTCTTTGTCTGTCTGTCTGTCCGTCCGCACGCCTGCCCGCCGATACAGCCGACAACAACAACAAACATTTATCTGTCTGTCTCTGTCCGCCGCCGCCGCTGTCGATAAAATTATGGAAGATTATTTGATTCAATCAATCGATTATTTAAAGTCGACTGATACCGCAGGAAAGAATCAATTTTTTAAAGCGGTATTAAATCATCTCAATAGTGATGATTTAAAAATACTTAAACATCATCTACAAAGGCGACAAAAAAAATAAGATGTGCGAACACGGGTGCTGTGGCAGAACCTCCTGGAGTGGCGGAACCTCCTGGAGTGGCGGTACCTCCTGAAGTGGCAGAACCTCCTGGAGTGGCAAAACCTCCTGGAGTGGCAGTACCAGCACCCGTACCCGAATTTAATTGGGTAAAAAGCAATTATAAAAAACGAGATATAATTGCAATCGATTGCGAAATGGTGACAAAAGCTTATATTAAATGTTCACCAAATTCAAAATTAATCGAAAGACATAACGACAAGTACAAATTGAACAAAAATCAAATAGAAAATAGACAAGAATTGGCTACAGTTTCAATTGTTAACTATAACTGCGAACCGATTTACAATGAAATGGTATATCATAAACCATTTAGTTTTATGGTAAACAATAAGACAAAAAAAGTAAACGGCTTTAGTGAACATTCGCTTAAAAATGGACGAGATTTCCAAACAATACAAAGAGAAATCATGAAACATATTGATGGAAAGTTAGTTATTTTTTGTGGTGCAATATCTGACATTGAAGCATTGCAACTAAACACTGATGATATCGACTACTTTGACCTTCAATATGAATTTTCAGCTCAAAATTATGAAGGATATGGAGAGAGAATAAGTTTGAAACGAATACATAACTATTTATTTAACCAAGATTGTCAAGAAAGTGAACATACTGAACATCAGATGCGATATTAACGATGAATTGTTTCAAAGAGTTTTTGGATAAAGATAAATTTGATAAAACACATCGAAAATACACAAGTGATTATGTTTACACATTGGATGAAATTCCTCACTTAAATTAAAATAAATATTCATATCATTTAATTGACATTATATTTCATTAATTTTTTATATAATTGTTATTAATACTTAAAATAAATGATTTAAAATATAATTTGTTTTGTTATTTTATTTATTATATTTTTATATAAATAAATATTCAGGTACTGCCGCTCAAAGAGGTACTGCCACTGAATATTTCCGTATACACATAATCATCAAGATTAAATGGTTCACTTAATTCAAAGATATCATCAATATCTTCTTCTGTGGGCTCATATTCATCTTTTTGTTTAATAATTTCTTTGTCTAAGCTATTATTTAACTTATAATTTAAAAACCATTTAACTTTCATTATTTTTTCAATTTTATTATTTGATAATCTATTTCTATCATATGAATGTACTCGTTTTTGCAAACTAAAACTTCTTTCAATGGCCCCATTACTTCTGGCATTGATAGCAATCTTAATGCAATTGTTGCTAAATGTTTAGTACTAGGAAATCTTATTAAGTGTTTCCAGAAGTTTTGCGGACGTGATCCAACCAATAACGGTAAGCCGTAAATTGATGAACCGTTTCGGAAATTCGATAAACTATCTGACAGTAATTTCTCATCATTAATGTCTTTAACAACATTAAGTATTTTTGCATAATCATCCAATGTTTGATATACAGTAGACAATAACTCTATATCATCTTCAATAATAGTGTTGCTTCTATACCGTGGGTCTAAATAATAAGCCAAATAATGATATTTGCTAACAAATTTTCCTTCACATCTGTGTTTAAATATTGCTTTTGATTTATTGTTTTCTTCAACAGTTAATAAATTATTATCAACTGTATAAGTGTCTTTTAATGACTGGTAAATATGAACTACATCTGAAAGCAAAGCATCATCTCTTTGAATATTTGCAATACCTTTAAGAGAATATAATTAGTTTTTTATTAACAAGTCGGGTTCTGAGGCAGAACCTCTAAGAGTGGCAGTACCGGAACCCGATTACTAACCTTTAATTGCAGGTTTGAGATAATTCAAAACTTCTTTCAAATTTGTCCAAAATATGTCACTTTTAATTATTTGAATCGAATCAAAACTTAATTTGACATTTGTGTCGATAGCCATTCGTTCTAGTACTGGTTTTGCTTTTAATAATGTTGAACTCATATCTCTAATACCAAACCATCTTGTTTTTGATGGCATAGTTAACATTATTTTTGTTACATTTGTTATTCCATTTCTTTTTTGATCATCAATATATGAATCCCAATGTTCATAGTATTTCCCTTTTTTAAATTTTGATTTCAAAATCTCTTTGGCTATTACTTTGGCATTTGTTATTACATCATAAATTGTTTTCAATTTACATAAATCGCCCATTAATAAATTTAAAACATGTGCTGCACATCTAATAGTAATAATTTCATCATATTTCTCTTCCATACGTTTAAGTGCTAATATATTTGTAGATGAATTATCTGTTATTATTGATGAAATAGTTTCTCTCCCATATTCTTCAATGACTTTAGATAATTCTCTAATTATCAATTGATTATCGACTGATTCTCCTTTAATTTCAATACTTTTTAAAAACACATTTTCTGGAATGCATGCAATTATATTAATAACCTCTAAATTTCGTGTATTTTCCCAACCATCACATGATAAGGTTATTGTTTTGCATTCAGATATCAATTGATTAATACATACATTAGCTTTATCAATGCAATTGTCGAGTATTTTACTACTTAGACAATAAGCTGAGGGTGGCGTATAACCAGCGTTTAATTCATTGAAAAATAAATTAAAATAATGATTATTAGCCCAATTAAATGACACATTTCCTGAGATCATCGCATTAAGTAATAACTCATTCAAGTGATCATATTTGTCTTTTGAAATTCTTGAAATAAAATTATCCATTGAAAGTTGAGATTGTGATAATTGCGACAATGGTTGTCCACTTGACGAAGAGGTAGGTACTGCCACAATGATTGGTTCTGCCGCTTCCTCTTCCATGCTATCTTCAATGTTGTCATAGTTGTTCATTTCATTTGGTGTAATAATTTCTATTGTTGTGATATTTGAAAGACTTTCATCTCTTGACTTTGATTTCCTTTCATTAATGAATATCTTTTTAATATTTGATGGTACTTTATCACAGGTAATGATATGTTGTCGACATTTCGTTGAATGCTTTATCTGATTAGCTTTATTACAATAATTACAGTAGACTTTAGTAATATTAGACTCTTTATATTCTGTCCAATGCAGCCATAATTTATTTGTCTTTGGCCTACCCATAATTGCAACTATGTGCCGTGGCAGGACCTCTTTGAGTGGCAGTACCGGTACGGTGTCGATTAATAATCATTAACAAAAACACAGTTTTAAGAAAGACATCACATGGCATGTGTTTTAAAATTACTAAACACGGTAGAGCAATAAATTACGTTATTTTTATAAGTACAGTTGTATTTAGCAATTTAAATTGGCAGGCAAATAAAATAGATGCCCAAAATGCCCGGCATTTATGGCATCTATTTAGGCATTGCCAAGGCAGGCATTTATTTACTTAAAACCCTGGTTATAACTGGTAATCTTAAATGTATTATTTTAAATTTTAGAAAATTAAAAATAGTTAATCATTTAACAACTAATTATAAAATAACGTAACACATAACATTTGTATGAATAAACACAATTGAATTATATTTATTATATATAAATTATTAAAAATAGTAATTAGGTTATTAAATTTTTTTAATTATTGAAATAAATTAATTTAATAATATATATATTATTTATTTTTATTCATAACAAATTTTTAATAAAAAAAATATATTTCTATTATAAGCAAAATTAAGTATTAATTAGTAACACATTAACATTATATACAGTATATATTTTTCAACAAAAAAACTGTAATTTTTATAGATAAACACAATTTTATTATATTTATTATCTATTAATAATTAAAAATAGTTATCACAATTTAGAAACTTTTTTAAAATTGTTATTTAATTATAGAAATAAAATAATTTTACTATTACTTTTATTATAATATTTAATAAAGTTACTACATTTATATATTATAATTAATATCAATAACAAAATCATAATAATATAAAATTAGTTCACTTTTACTATTTTATAACATTATATATATATATAGAAATATTTTCTGTTTTATATTTAATAATAACATTAAATATGATAATAAAATGCATTGAAGTTTTACGAAAAGTTTTTAATTAATAATTTTTATATACTGTAATATAGTTATTAAAATTATAGTTATATTATAATAAATAGAAATATTGATTTAAATAATAATGTTATTACTTATCTATAGATTTAACATTTTACAATTAATATAATAATTATCATTATTTTTAATAAACAATAATATAACTATTTTTATCATAAATATTGATAATTAAAATATTACTATTATTAATTTTAAAAGCAAAATAAAATTATTTAAGGCTATGTTGTAGATATATTTAAACTATTTATTATTGTTATTAATCATATTTTTAAATTAATTGTATTAATTTGAAATAATATACATTTTACTATTTATATATTTATTTTTGAATCACTCATAATAATTAATTTTTTCAAATGACCAATTACAATTTTATTTTTGTTTTTAAAATCATCTACAACATCAATTAAAATATCAGTATTAAATTTTTAACTAAACAAATTTTTTTTATAAAAAGATTAAATTGAATTAGTAAAATTTTGTTTTTACATTATACATTTTAATTGTATTTACAATTTATTTGTAAAAAAAATTGTAAAACTGTAATTTATATTTATAAACAGAATTGTATTAAATTTATTATCTATAAATAAATAAATTTAGATATACTTTATTTTATAATTTATAATTGTTATTTAATATTTTTTAAAAAATAATTTAGTAAAATATATTAATTATTATTTTATAATAAAATATAAAGTTATTTAATTTGTTAATTGTAACTAAAACAGATTTGTATTTCTATTTAATAGCAATAAAAAATAATATTTTTATATATAAATTAATAATACAAATAATTCATTTCTTTTTACTACTACTAATACTATTTAATAAATATTAAAAATTACTATTAATAAATAAAATAATAAAAAATAATATACAATTTAAATCAATTTTCTTTATATTTACAAGTTTTCAGAAATTATTAAAATGATTATTAAAAAAGTAGTTAATATATAAATGTATTTTATTTCCTAATCTATAATTATTAATTTCGACTAATAATTAAACTATATTTAAAACTTTTTTATTAAATTATATTATGCTATCTAATAAGTAACAAATAATTTATTATTAATTTTAAAAATTTTTAAATTAATTAATAGGAATTTATTTTAAAACCTAATCAGCATTTAATTTTTTAAAAAAATTAAAATAACTTTGTTCAATTATAAGTTATAAATAAATAATTAATTAATTATAGAGAAATATTTAATTCTAAGATTTTATATTATTGACTAAATTATTATTTAATAATAGTTTTTATTATTAAATAAAAAAATAATTATGAATTACTTACAGTTTTTATGAAATGAAATATTTATTGAATTGTTGATCAGTTGCTTAGTTTGATTAAACAATTATCAAACTATAATAATATCTTAAAAATAAAATAAAATAAAAAAATATTAATCAAATAATTTAGTTTTTAGTTTTTTCTATCATTAATTTTTGTAAAAATATTTATTAATTTAAATTATTTTATATTATGTTAATATTTCAACTAAAATTTTCATATAATAATAATAATTATAATTTAGTAAAACAGTTTATTAATAATTTTTTTGTGCTAATATTTCACTTAATTTTTTAAAATATTTAAACAAAACATATGCTTATCGATGGGTAAACTTGATTGTAGTTTTTCGTAAATATTTCTAATTTATTAAATATTTTTTCCCAACTGTATTTAAAATTATGTTATTATAAATAGTTTTTAATTTAATTTTAATATATATATTTTTAGAAGCTTTATAAGAAAAATAATTTTCACTTAAATTTTTAGAATACATTATTTTGTTGAAAAATGTAATTTAAGTTTACCAAGTATATTTGTTTAATATATATATTTATTTACATTTAATAATTATAAGTCTAAATTAAATTAATCAAAAAATATAATATAAATGTTATTACTAATTAAAGTTTACTTGTTTAATTTTTAATTAGTATTATTATAAATATATAGATAATTATGGAATATAAAATTTAATGCAAAAATTTTTATAATTATTACTAAAAAAATTAATTTTTTAATTATATAATCAATTAAGTAGGTATTATATATCTTAAAAAATAGTTTATTAATAATTAATTTAATATTATTGAATAAATAACATACAATATATTTATATATTAGGTTTTACATATTATTGTTTACAATTTTTTTATATTAAGTAATAAACTATAGGCCTAATGTCATGATTATAACTAAACAATATTTAAAATATAATATAATATAATATACTTATTTAGCACAAAAAAATTTAAAAGTAATAAAATTATTATTTATATATTTATATAAAAAACTGTAATTAATGTTATATAAATATTTTTTGCTTAATTTATTTTTATAGATATTTTAATATTAGAAGCCATTAGAGAATCAAAATTATATATTATTTAATTTTTAAATAATTTTTTTTTTAAATTAAAACATTTTTTTTGTATTTTAATTTGGCAAATAAATATGATGGTAAGCTTAAATGTAATATATAAAATTTTAATTTTTAAAATCAAAAATAATTAATAAGTTTAACAACTAATTATGAAATAACATAAATTAAAAATAAATATATATAATCTATTTATTTATTATTAAAAATTTAATTATTAAATAAACTGTAAATTATTTTACATAAATATTTTTTGATTAATTAGTTTTTATAGAAATTAAATATAAGCAGTGATATTGATCCAGAATTTTATTTAAATTTTTTTTGTAAAATTATAATTTTTTAAAAATCTAATTTAAGTTTACCAAGTATATATATTTAATATAAATTTACATGTAATAATAATTAGGCTTTAATAAATATTAGTTATAAATTAAAATTTATTCAATATCTATTTAATTATTAATAAAACTGTAATATATGATATATAAATATTTTTATTTTCTAATTAAAATATTAGTCTAATTACACTAGGAAATTTTTCAATATTTATAATTTTTGATAAATATAATTTTTAAAAAAAATAATTTACAATTTTTTACACATTAAATAATAATCGATAAAATATGAATTGTTGTTTGATGTTCAACATGTAATACTAATCTATTAATTGTTTTTATTATTATTAAATTTATATTGAATTAATTTATTTTTTTAAAGTAATTACTATTATTAATTTGATTAAATTTTGAAAAAATGTTTATTAAATTAAAATTATTTCTAAACTGTTAGTTTTATATATTAAGTTAATAATTAAATTTGTTTTTAACAAATAAAAAATTTATTAATTTAGCGAACTATATGCTTATCAATGGGTGACAATCAATAACAACAAAAAACTTAATTATAACAAAAATTATAGATTGCATAAAAAAATATTTTTCAAACTGTAATTAAAGTAATGTTATTGTAAATAGCTTTTAATTTAAAATATTTTAAATATATAATTAGTTAATATAAGAGATTGATAATTTTCATTTAAATTTTTAGAATACTTTAGTTATATTTTGTTGTAAATATAAATTTTAAAAATATAATTTTAGTTTATCAAGAATATTTGTTTAATATATATATATATATATATATTTACATTTAATAATTATAAATGAATTTAATTAATCAAAAATATAATATGTAGTGTAATTTCTTATTATTCTTATTTAATAATAAAATTTATTGGTTAGTAATATTTATAAATTTTAAATTAAAATTTATACAATTTTTATTGTAATTAAACTGTAATTTAGAGTAAATAGATATATTTTGTGTAGATATTTTTTATATAAATCAATTATTAGCTGAAAAATATTAAGATAAAATTTCATTATTTTTAATATATATATAAATAAAAAAATAAATTTAAATTTTTTTGTAACATTAAATAGTAATCAGTAATAGTTATTATACTGGTATAATAAATCTAAATTTATAAAATTTTATTTTAATTTAAAATGTAAATTAGTTGTTAATTATGTTAATTAAAGTATTAAAATTATTATTTATGTATTTATATAAACTAATTATTTATTAATAAAAATTTAATTACTAAATAAACTGTAGTTAATTTTACATAAATATTTTTTTAATTAATTATTTTTGATTGAAATAAAATATTTTGCAAAACTGGCGGAAAATTACATTGATTTTAATTTTTAGAAAAATAAAAAAACTAAATTTATAGTTTTTATGTAATTTAAATAGTTAATAATTATTATATAATACTAATATAAAATTATAAAAACTTTAAATATATAAATTTAAATTAAACAATAGTCATTTTATGTTTATTTTCAATTTTTTAGATGATTATTAAAAATATAATGTATTTTTATTATTTGTATATAAATTAACTTGACAATTAGTTATTAAATTCTATAAATTATTGTTTTTCAAAAATAATATGTATAAAATAAATAAATATTAATTTGATTATATTTATAATAACTAAATACTATTAAAAAAATGTTAAAAAATTTTATAAATAAAACTGTAATATAATTTGTTTGTTTAAAAAATATATATATTGATTATTTACTAATTTTAAAATTAGAATTTAATTTTAGTTTTTTATAATTATTTTTTATATTTTAAAATAAATATAATTTCATATTAGTTGTTTTACTTATATACATTAATACTAATTAATAGATAATTATTAATAATAATAATATTATTTTTATTATTATATAACTATTGTTTAAAAAATGATAAATATTAAGGAAATAAAGTAAAATTTGTGTTTTTATGTTCAATATTGTATACTAGTCTATTAAATATTTTAAATTAGTTATTATAATTATGTAAATTATTAGACATTAATTAAAAATTTTAAATCTAAATTAGACAATTTTAATTGAAATTGTAATAGTAATTCATGTTTTCAAGATATTTTATATAAACTATAAACTATATATAAAAAATTATTATTTAAATAAATAAATTTAAAATCTATAATTACATTTATGATATATTTGTAAACTATATTATAGTTTATTATTTTTGAATGTAAATATAAATAGTTAACATAATTATTTTATAGATAAAAATTTTAAGTGTCAACAATTATATATTTATAAATGAAACTGTAATTTGTATGAATAAACTTGTAATAATAAATTTCATCACTATAAATTGTTATTTTTATATAGAAATAAATTAATTAAAATAAAATATATAAATAAATTTTTATAATAATATTTTTAAAGTTATTTTTTTGTTTATAAACAACAAGATTTAAAAATAAAATTTATTAAATTATATTTTTTTTATAAAATATTTAATTAGTATGTTTAGATATAATATTATTCATAAAAACGTTAAAGGAAACTATTTAAACTTAATTAATACATAATAATAAAATCTATACTAATAATTGTAATATTAAAAATTATAATAAATATTTTAATATGATATTTGGCTATAAAAATATATTATAGTTGTTAAAAATAATTATTTAAAAATATAAATTAAAATTTACTGCTTATTTTATTAGAAAATTATTTAAAAATATTAAAATTTCAATACAATTTAACAAGTTTAAATTTAAGTCAAATAATAAATTTATATTACAGTATAATTTACAAATAAACTATATTATAATTTTAAATTTAATAAAAATAATACTATATAACTAATATATGATAAGTTAGAAGTCAATAGTAATTTAATTAAAGTTTATTTTAATATAAATTATAAAATTAGTTATACATTAGTTATTAATTATTATTGTTTAAAATATTATATTTTTCTATTTATAAAAACTGTAATTATTATATATAAACACAATTGAATAATATTTATTATTTAGAAATAATTTAAATTTAGAAATATTGAAATTGAACTTTTTTAATTGTAATTAAATTATAGGAAATTATATTTATAAAAATTAAGAAAATATTTAATAATTTTTTTATAATAATATATATAAAGTTATATTACAAAAATTGTAATAATTAGCTATAAATTAGACTAATCATTTTAAATTGAATAGACATCATATTAAATTTAATTAAATAATAAGTTAAGTATTATTTATATTGTAATCTAGAACACAATAATTAATATATGTTAAGTTGTATTATTTTTATAAAAAAAATTAAATTTCTTTAGTAAAATTTTGTTATTAGTTTATACATTTAGATATACATTATATAATTGTTATTTTAAATAATAAAAAAAATTATAAATGACAACTATTATATAGTTTTCTTTAAAAAAAACTGTAATTTATTTTATATAAATATTTTTTGCTTAATTATTTTTTTATAGAAATAAAATATCAGGCTAAATGGCGATTTTATAAATTATATTGTTCTTAAATTTTATTTTATTTATCTAATTAATTATAGGTAATAATCGCAATTTTTTACTAAAATTTTATCTAATTTATTAATTAATTTATTATATATTTACACGTTTTAATGACTCTATAAAAAAATTTATTAAAATAAAATACTAGCTAGAAAGAGTGATGAGTTTTTACATTAAAAAAATATTTAGATAAATAGTAAAAAAACAATTTTAAAAATCTAGAAAATTATAAATACTTTTTAATAAATAAATTTAAAAAATATTATATTGTAACCGTGTTTATCTACCAGTACACTGTATAGTTAGTTATAGACTTGTTTGGTAAGGTATGTGACATACAGTTMCGTCCCATACTTTAATTGCACTGTKATTGGACTGACGGYTGAGTTGGTGMGCACAACTCAGCTGTTGGTGGGGTATAACCAGAGAGGGAGGGAGTGTGAGAAAGACAGAACAGTTTCTAGATGTATGGTAACAACTCAGTCTTCCGCCGCCATCAAATTACCTATAGCCTTTATTGTTGTATTTTTAATTGTGAGTTTAGTTGTGWTTAAAAAATAAATATAGCCCATAAGTGAATAGTATTGTATAATCATTGTGTTGACAACCGAAACTACGACTGGGAATTGGTTGGACGACCGCCCGRTAGGGAGAGGTCTCTGAAGACAACAATAGTGAAGAAACGATGGAGARGAAGCCGACGACGTCTGACCAGAAGAGGACAGGGATGACGATAAAGTCGACTGYTTTATCAGAACTGGGGATCCAAATGCCCAATAGATCCACATTCGACATTTTYCGACTAMAGGTAAGTCCAAGAAAGAAAAAACGTAAATACAAAATGGCCTAAGATAACTACAGTAAGTAATTTTATTTTTTTTGTTATAWTTTTTTTTCGTTAAAATTAGTCATTTATAAAGATAACATCCTTTTTATTTTCACTTAAAAAGTCAATTTTCATTTAGTAGTCAGAATGTTTACTATTYGAAGCCATGCCTCGAATGGAAAAWTTTTTAATCACAATTGTAGCCAAAATATGGCATAGTTATATAAGTTTTATTTAAATCATAATAGTGTTATATATTTAGTCATAAGTATTGATAATTATTTTTTTATTTTAATTAACAAAAAAAACTGAAKGGTTAGTCTGTTGAAATAAATTATTATCAAATGACTCGGTTGAGTTRKTTGTCACTGTCATTATTGTTAAGCTCACCGGCGATTGTCTTGCTAACSAATTATCTTGTYTTATGTGTGGTGTGGCAGTCAGGACAGACACCAATAAATAAAGCCAATTATTGGCTGAGCAGCAWCAGTGTCAACAATTAATACAACACAAAAAGTTCAAAAAAAACCTTGTCTACCTAAAAGCATATCTGTTGCASATATTAAGTCAATAGATTAAGTTAATGCAAGCGATGAAAAGCATTGATAGACTATGAAACCAATGGRTACCWTGTATTAGRCCRAGTCTCAGTGTTCATGCTATCCATTGGACAACCCGTCTCTTATAGATTGCAAAATAACYTYTTATAATGAGATATGAGATGTTTTGAAGYTATTTTTTTTWSTACAAGTTAATTTTTACCTTMWAAAAAATACTATATGATAATTTTTTTTCAGTTTAAACCTATGGCCTAATAGAATAATAATTTTTTTTCAGTAAATTTAAAAAACCAAAACAGAGAAAAAGCCGTAAAATTATAGTGTCATATTCTCCTGAATAAAATRCATGGTTTGTGTATTACAAAARAAACACTATACTGCTTATATGCTAATAATTTATTTACAAAATTATTTAAAATACTGTTTTGAACATTAAGCAAAAAAACAGTTAACATAAATTTTTCTATTTTTATTTGTTTAAATAAAACATATACTTCAAAACATAAGCAAAATAATTTAAGTAATTATTTTAYACAAAAAAAATAATATTTCTAATATKGTTTATTTTATATTTGAAATTAAGATATAAGCCAAAAAATAGCTAAYCTAAACATCCCTACAATTCACTTTTATTAGATTGAAYAACAATCTATTTTAGTTAACTAATTGAATTTCTAAAATTATATTTAAGACATAAGCCAAAATTTAGTTAAAAAGTTATTTTACAATTTATTTCAATACACTTTAGAGAACATAAGTAMAATAAACAATAATTTAATAGAAAATATTTCAGGAGTTATTTTTGTGCTTTAAGTATRCAAAGAAACTAAAAAWTTTTTTTGGCTCCGWTTAAGATTTTTTTTTTAAAACAGTTTATTTTAGTATTTCAGTTTTTGTGAGTATAGCTGTTATTTTTAGAWAACTGAAATAARACAGAAGAGTAATAACTGYATKAAAGCGTTTGTTCAAAAATAAATWTACTGYTAGTTCACTATATCCATGTGTTTCACACAAAYAAGAAAATAGGAGWTGAATATTAGTAATTAAGCGGCTGTCGGTGCCGTTATATAGTATATGTTATGTCCCTTATATCAAAAGTGCTTCCATGAAAAGTATAGACTAGAGGCACATTTAATTGATGTCCATAATGTCAAACGAGAAGGACTTCCAAAACTAATCCTTTTAGTCAAAAGGTTTTCAAACAAACAACAGTCACTTCAATCTWTTCGACMTAACTGTTAGCTTCATTGGTCTCCAATGTCAAAACTTTTGAAACAAAGAGAAATTAATGCCAAAAGTGATTATTCCGAGAGTCTTCAATGTCCCGGTTGTCCCGAAGTTTTCTTAACACTCGACGAATTATTTACTCATATTAGCAGCGAGGATAACCTCAAGATCACCTCTGATGTAGTTCCCAATGCAAGGACTGGCGTTACTATTGGTAACTCAAATAGCGGTTACCAGTGCTGGGAGCGAGACTGCGGTCAGATTTTTAAGACAATTGCCGAAACACAGCTGCACTTCAAAGTACAACATACTTTCAAAAGAAAGATTTTGGGCGCAGCTGTATCTGACCAACACGTCTACCGCCACCAATGTTCTCGATGTAGTCTCGCATTCAGGACTGTAGAAAAACTGCAACTTTACTCTCAATACCATTTAATAAGAGTCGCCTCTCACTGTATGTTTTGCGGCCAAGGCCGGAGCCGGTGAACCGAGTGAACCAACAAATACTCATAATTGTAAAGAACGTCACTTGAAGCCAACGATATAAATGATAAACGTAAAAATATTTAAGTTAATTAATCATTTATCATTGAAAAAAAATGTTATCAATATTGTTTTTAGAAAATTTAATTTATAATAATAATTTTAATAAATTGAAATCATCTAATACTAATTTAAGTATTATAAATATTATTATGCATACCAAAAATTTATTTAAAAATATTTTTTCACACATTAAATAAGGTAACTGTAAATTACTATATAGTAAAAATTTATAAAGCTCTGATCTAATATTTTCTCATTATAATAAAGTTGAAATTTTTTAATATAAATATAAAACTAATTGATAAATTAATTACAGTTTAAAGTAATAAATATTTATTTAGCATTAGTTACAAAAAAAAAATATTAACTATTATTGTTATTAACTTAATCTAGTTAATTTATATTATTATAATAGTTATAATTAGTTATAATTATAATCATATTTAATAACTGTAAATTAGTTATTAAGATATAAAATAATTTTATAACAATTACTTTTTATAACTATACAGTATTTAGACTTACAATAATTAATTGATCTGTTTATTTTTTTCTATTTATATATAATTTAAAAATAATTTTATTTAAGTAAAATGATTATAAAATATTAAACTAAATTATCTTTTTATTTAAAAAAAACTTAATAATATAATAAAATATATTATAATATCAATTGTAAAATACTAAAACTGTAATTTAATTTAAATAAATAAAAATATAATAATTTTTTATTTATTTATAATTTAATTAGATTAAACGACGTGTAAAATTTTGGTGTAAAATATTAAAATCAATTTAGTTTTAATAATTTAACTAAATATTTTTACATAGAATATATTTAATTATTTATTAAAATAATTGGAGATTAAATATATTAATTATTTTTTTTAAATCAAAATTGTATATTCACAATTATAATATAATTACATTTAATTGAATTTAAACTTGATTAGTTATATAATTATTTTTGTTTGTAAATTTTGTATTGATTGATAAATATTACAGAAATTTGACTATAATTATTTCAGTACTAATTTTTAGTTTTTATTTAAAAAATATATTAGTTAATTGTAAACTTTAAATAAGTTATTTAATTTTTTGTTGTTGATTATTTTATAAATGTTTTTTTAAAAAAAAAATTATCTAGATAAGACTAAGATAACATTTTTATAGTTATATAAATTTTTACAACAGTATATATTATCATTACTAAAAATAATCTTGAAGTTAGATATTGCTAATTATAAACTATAATTAAAATTTTTGAAAACAACAAACTAATTACAATATAAGATTTGATTTAAACTAATATTACAAATAATAAATAATTAAATTTAAAATATTTAATTTTTCTAAAACAGTAATATTAACTAAACATAGTAAATTTATAAATATTATTATTATCAATATATAAAATAATTTACTTAAAAAATAAATTTTAGTATCGTTAGCTTATAATAAAAAGTTATAATTATGTAAATTTTATTGTATAATTTTATTATAATCATAGTTTACAATAATTATAATTAAATTTTTTACTTGAATTTAATACTAATCTCAATATAATATTAAAAAGTTTTATAATTGTTAAAATATTACCGTTTACTTAATATAATTATTTTATACTAGTTTTATTTTAAATTCACGCTAAACGGTAATCGTAACAAATTATTTTTCGTTTAAAATTTAAAAATAAAATTTCTTAAATAGTTTTGTAAACAGTTTTATAAAAAAAATTTTATATTAAAGTAACTGTAAATTATTATATAAAAAATTATTATATAATAAAAAATTTTAAAATGGTATTATCCAGGTTCTAATAGTATTAAAGTTGAAATTTTTAGTAAATATATATAAATAATTGATAAATCAATTACAGTTAAAAGTAATTAATATTTATTTTAAAAATATTATTATATCTAATATTAAAACTGTAATTTAACTAAATGTTAAATTACAGTTTATAAATAATTAGTTAAATTAATCATAATAAATAACTGTAATTTAATTATTAAAACATAAAATAGTTTTTATTATTTTTAAATCTTTATTTTTTAAATTAATATGTTTTAATTAATAATTATAATTATATTAATTACTATTATCAAATATTTATTTAGAAATTAATTGATCTTTAATTAAATATTATAAATAAAATTTAATATTATTAAAATTATGATTTCTTCAATAATATTTTTTACTAATATAAAATTATTTAAGTAAATCTAAATGTATGCAATCAATAATAATGATAATGGTAAAAAATTTGGTTAATTAATAATTTATCATTGTAAAATGTGTCAACAATAAAAATTTAATTAAATGCTTAGTAATAAACTATATATAAAATAAAATAAATAATTATTTAATATATTAAATGTATTAAAATAATTATTTATTTATTAATATAAACTATAATTGTCGATCTAATATATTATATTTAGTTTTTTTTATAATTTTAAATTTATAAATATTATTTTTTTAATAAATAATAAGTTAATTTAATTAACAAAAATAAATTTGGTACCTTTAGCTTAAATCAAATTTTTAATTTAGGAAAATTTATTATACAATTTGCTTATAAGCATAAAATTTTGTAAACAATTTAATAATAGTATTTTATTGAACTTCATACTAATCTCAATCAAATATCAAAAATTTTTACGAAAGTTAAAATAAAATATTCAATTAAAATATCAAAAACGGTAATCTTAAAATATTGTTTTTTAAATATAAAAAATCTATTAAATAATTTAATTAATGAAATTATTGACATTTAGTTTTAAAAATATATTATATTTAACTAGCCTAAAAATTCTTATATAATAAAAATTTTATAAAGATTTGATGTTATAACTTTTATTTTTAATAAAGTTGAAATTTTTAATATAAAAAAAGAAAATAATTTATAAATTACAGTTTGAAGTAATTAATATTTATTTAACATTAGTTAAAAAAAATAATATTAATATCTAAATTTAACTTTTATTACTATTATCAGCATAATGTTAAAATCTATTTATTAATAATTTGTTAAATTAATCATAATAATAGTAAATAGCTTTTAATTAGTTATTAGTTAACATAAAATACTTTTATAACAATTATTTTTTATATCTATACGTTTAAAACATTTGTTTTTAATCAAAATATTTTCTAAATTTTATTTATAGTTTATTTACTAAAGAAAATTATATAAATTAAGAATTAGTTATCTAAAATTTACAGTTTTATAAATAAAAATATATATATAGATTAAATATATTAACTATACATATAGTTTTCTATAATTAGTTGTTAATTAATTTTAAATTGATTTAAAATCAGAAAATATATAATTATTATTTGTAAATTAATAATTAATATAAAATATAATTATAAAAATATACATAATAATACTAATTGTAATTATTCAAAAATATGATCATTTAATAAATATTATAAATTTAGTAAAAATAAAATTAATTAAAATTTAAAATAATTTACATGCACTTACCGTTTAATAGTAATCATACAAAGTTATTATTCGGTGATTATTGTACTGATTGTTTAATACATGGGCGCCGGGACTCATACACACATACACACACACACTGTAAACGGGACAACCATTTGCTGGGAGGACATTAACAATAGAGTGGTTGATACAAACAAAAATAACACAAAACTAATTACATGGAAACATGTTTCCCGTATACGGGATTCAAATGGGATTCAATATTGATTAGTTGACAATTTTTTTTTAAATTTATAGTTTCAATTCAAGCACATATGTCTAAAAATGATTTTTTATTTTAGTATAAGTCATAGTTTTTTGGTTTTAGTTAATAATTAGTAAAAAAACATTTATAATTATTATTTTGTATTATTAAAACTAAATATCTAAAGCTATTATTATTTTACTTAAATTTTTAATAATTTTTTTTATACTAATTACTCTAATATATTATAAATCAGTTGAAATTTTTTGAATATTATTTACTTAATTTTAAACTTTCCTAACAAAATACAAAAATAACATCATTTAAAGTATTTTTAAAAAAAACTTGTTATTGCTATATTTGTGTAAAAATTTAAGTTAATTAACACTTTTTTGCTCATTTGATTAGAGTTTATTTTTTTAAGTATATTTAAATAGACAGCAATTTAACACATATTATAAAGTATGTATAAAATTAGAGTTTTAACAATTTTAATTAATAAACTATTATAATTATTTGTAATTTAATATTTTATATGTTAAGCTTTTATTAAATAAAAATATTGATTATTTTATATAATAATCAAAAAAAAGTTTGTATATTTATTTATATATTTTAAAAATATAAAATTAAAAAAAAAATAAAATATAAATAAATAATTATATATTCAGGTATTAATAAAACTGTAATTTTTTTAATAAACATTTTTTACTTAATAATTCTATTTTTTATTAAATTAAGATTTAGCTAGTATCATAATAAGTTTATTAAAAATGGACATTTTAAGTATCTAATAATTGAAACTAATATTTTGAATTATTTATAAAATTATTAAGATAATTAAATAGATATTTATTTATTACAGTTTTTAACCGAATATTATTTTTATATAAATTAATAATAATTTATTGACTAATTTATATAAATTAAATTATTCAAAAATTATATAAATAAAATAATATATTAATTAAATTTATTTGTTTTAATTTAAAAAGTTTTTATTGAATAAGTATCTATCATTCAATTCATATTAACATTAATAGCAGCTATAAATTTAACAATATTTATTATAATTTTATTTTTATTATTAGTATTTTTTTTTGTTAGTTCAACAAAACAATAACTTTAATAAATTTAATTATATTTCATAATTAAAAATATTATTTTTTAATAGGTAATTGTCAATACAAACCTTTCATTAAAATTATTTTAGATTAGATATATTAATAAATACAACAAATAATTGATAAATAATTTACAGTTTTTATGGTAAATATTTAGTTACTATTTGTTTGTAAAAATAATATTTTTCTTTATTATTAATATCTAAATATTAATGCAAATAACATTTAAATTTTATGTATTATGTATATTACGATATATATTATAACTTTTTATAACATATATTTATTTCAGGTATTAATAAAACTATAATTTATTTTTCATAAACATTTTTTACTTAATAATTTTTTTTTTATTAAAATAACATTTAGATACAAATAAACGAAGCTTTTCATTAAAAGTTTATTAAAAAAAATATTTAATTCAAATAATTATAAATGACATTTTTTTAAAATATACATTTCACCAATGGTTTTTATTAGTCTAATTATTGATACTAAAATTTATTATTTATTTAGTTAATTAATAGTTTTTCAAAAAAATAATTTTTGTAATTTACGTGTTTTAAAAAATCACAAACATATGTGTTTTAAATATATTTGAATTAAATTTCAATTTAATTTATAATTTAATTTATTTTTTTAGGATTCTGAATTTTTATTAACAATATTTTTTTGTAATATATCTTATTATTTAAAAAATTGTAAACTAATTAATTATAGTCATAAATTAATTATATTTATAAATTAATAATTTAATTGTTTGAAACCGTTAAAAAACAATTAAAATAAAACTAATTTTATTTAATTATTATTTAGTTAATAAAATATTTAATTAATTATTATTATTATGTTATTTGAAGTTATTTATATAAGTTTTTTAACCAAATGTTATGTTATATAAATATTAATATTAGCTTTATTGACTAAATAATATATTTTAACTTATTCGAAAAAAATAAAAAAAATAACTTTAATTAATTTGATTATATTTCATAATTAAAAATATAATTATTTTATTAGTAATTTTTGACAAAAATGTTGTCCTAATTTTATATAAAATTTTATATTTTTAATAAATACAGTATATAATTGATAAACAATTTACAGTTTTTTTTCGATAAATCTTTTAGTTACTATTTAAAATAAAAATAATTGATAAATATTAATACAGAATTTATAATTATATTTTTTATTTTTTGTATTAATATGCAAAAAAAGTAATAATTGTTTTTAAAATATTAAATTTGTAATACTAATCTATTAATTATTTTTATTTAGATAAAAAATAAATTACTTAATTAACAAATTATATACATTTAGTACAAATGTAATTATATTTATCAAAATCGTTTTTTTAAAACTGTAATTTATTATAGTTTATCATAATTGTATTATTTTAATATTAATTATAAATAAATTAATGTAGCAAATTTTAAAAGATAAAAATAATTTCTGTTTAAAATTATTTTTATATTAAATTTTAGCTATTATTCTGCTATTATTGCTATTTTTGTATACATTTTTATCAATTTTTAAAAAAAATATTTCACTTTGTCATTTATTAAAATAATTTTACTTACTTAAATAGATTTAATTTAATAATAAAAAAAGATTAACTAGATTACTTAGTAAGTGTTATTACATAAGTAATTATTATTATTAATTTTTTTACTAAATATTGGAAAAAATAATGAATGCATTATTTAAATCATATTAAGATTTTAAGGGTAAAATTATAAATTACAATATAATTAATTAAACTAGATAAGTATTTTTTACTTATTTATTTAAATAGTATAAAAATATATTAAATTTATAAATTATTTTCTACGAAATTATAAATATTGATATATATATTTTTTTATAGACAAATAACTAAAAAATTATATTACAGTATTTAATTGATTTTAGTTTATAAATCAATAGTATATAATGAATAGTTTAAGTTAATTATTATTATTTTTTAATTTATAAATATTATTAATATTATCAAGATATAAATTAATTTATTAAAAATATAAAATATAGCTTAAATCAAACTAAAAATTAAGTAAAATTTAATAAACACTTTTACAATAATTATAATTGAAAATTTTTACTATATTTTATACTAATCTAATTTATCAAAAAAAATTGATAATTAAAATTAAATATTATAGTTTTAATTTGATAAATTTTAATCTAATCTAATTTATTAAATAATTTTTATTAATAAAAATTTTAAAACATTGTTTTAAAAAATATAAGTAGCTATAAATTACTATAAAAATACACTTATTATTACTAATACTTTAATAGGTCGCCAGATTCTAATTGTTTTAAAATTCAAATTTTTATTAAATCTAAAAAATAAATTTATAAATCAATTACAGTTTGAAGTTATAAATAGTTATAATTAGTTATAAATAAATATTAATATATAATGTTAATAATACGGTAATTAACTGTTAAATAATATTATTATATGGAAAAAGATTACTAAATGTAAATTAAACTAAAACTATTATAATTAAAAATTTTAGCAACAATTTTATAGAGTATTTTATTTAAAAAATTACTTTCATTTAATTTTGATAACTATTATTACTTCTACTACAGTTAAACTAATAGTTAATTTTATTAATATTAATTGTCTTTTTATAAAAAACAAAATTAAAAAATAATTTAATATTTACATTAATACTTTTATATATAAATACTTTAATTACCTTAAGATTTATTCAAAAAATTTTATAATAAATAAATAAATCTAATATATTTATAAAATAATACAATTATTTAAAAATATATTATTCTATATAATTAAATGATATTCGATAAATATGCATTAGATTATTTTTAAAAAAAATTAAATATTTATATTTAAAAATTGCTAATAAAAGATTAAACTGTAATTTAATTATTACTAAAATTTTTTATAAAAAATAATAATTTTTATATAAAATTAATTAGGCAATAAAACGTCACTTATTTTTAGATTATAAATATAGTTTTTAATACATAAATCAATTAAATTTATATAAAAGCTCATAAATAAAACACATGTTGTTTTAAAAAACAATTTTTAACTAATTATTACTATTTTATAATCTCAAATATCAAACATCAAATACTTTAATCTGTAACTTAACTATTATTCCTATAATTAAACTAAATATTGTTAATTATAATTATTAATAATTAGCTAAAATTAATTATTATCATAATAATCTTGATAAATAATTGTAAATTACTTATTAAAAACATTAAATTGTTTAATGACAATTTTTTATATATATTTTTATATTTAGAAATAAAACCATTCAAATTTTTTAATTAATCTGTTTTTAATATTAACCTAAATTATAATTATATCAAATATTAAAATCTATTAAATAATTACATTTATGAAAATATAAAAAACATTGTTTTAAAAAAAATATTATTATTATATAATTAAAGCTGTAATTTAACTAAATTATTTTTATAATTAAACTAAATGTTAATTTTTTTATATTAATTTTTAGTAAGAATAATCATAATAAATTACTGTAAATAAGTTATTAAAACATAAAATAGTTTAATTACAATTATTTTTAAATTTATATTTAGAGAATATATGATTACAATTTTTGTTATTAAATTTGTTTTTAATAACGTGTTTTTATTATTAATTATAATTATATTAATTTTTATTATTAAATATTTATTATAAATGAATTGATTTTTAATTAAATACTATTAATAAATTTTAATATGCTAATAATAATATGATAAAGATAATGACTTCATAATAAAATTAAATTTTTTAATGAAAATTAATTTAATATAAAAAAATATAGAAAAGTTCTTATGTGATATTAACTACTTATTTTTCAGTTAAATTTTTAACAAATATATAAAAATTGTTGATAAATCAATTGGAGTTTTTAAGTAATAAATATTTATTTAATTATTATTTTTATAATTTAATTTAATACTATATTATATTTATTAATTAGTAGTTAAATTAATCATAATCATTATAAATAACAATAAATTAATTTTAAAACATAAAATAGTTTTATAAATATAGTTTTTTAATATTTATATTTAGAAATAATATAAAAGAGAATCTTTTAATTTTAATATTAGCTTTTGATTATATATTTTATAAATAATAAAAATTTTCAATGTTTATGAAAACTGTAATTATTTTTTTATAGTGCATAAGCATTAATTGTATTATTTGTTATGTAATTATTTTAGTATTGTTAAAAATATATATTTTTTATAGTAAAAATTAGTTTGATTATCTTTTAGCATATATTTTAGAATAAACTAATATAAAATATTTTACATTTGTTTTTTAAATTTAAAACATCAATAAATATAGTTTTATTACACATTCACATAATGTTATCAATAATATATATATATATATATATATAGATTCTAAAATTTAAAAGAATATATAGAAATATACCAAAAAATAAGTTATTTTTTACATAATTATTAATACAAATAAAGTACATATTTTTTATATAAATACATAATTTATAAATGAAACACATTTTTAACTAATTATTACTATTTAATAATATTAAATATATAGAAATTTATTATTTTTTTACTAATATAAACTATAATTGTGTAACTAATATATTTAATCTATTTAAAAATAAATTTAGCATGGTTAGCTTAAATAAAATTTAATTAAATAATATTTTTTTACAAAAATTTTGTTTACAGTTTTATAATAATTATAATTCTCACTAATCTATGATAGTTTTATAATAGTTAATTTTATTATATAATTTTATTATACTAATTATATTTTTATAAAGTATAAACGGTAATCGTAACAAATGGCAAAAATATAAAAATCTAATAATTAATTAAAACATCGTTATAATAAAACTTGCTGTAAATTACTATATAATAAATATCTAAATAGTAAAAAGTGGGGTTGAGCTATAGCCTAATTTTAGTATAATTTAAATTTTTAATAAATATTATGAAATAAATAAATAAATAAATTACAGTGTAAAATGATTGATGTGAAAAAGACTAATTGTAAATTAAATTAAAACTATTATAATTAAAAATTTTGGTAACAATTTTACAGTTTTTTTTACAAAATTATTTCAATAAATTTTGATAATTAGTATTACTTCTACTACAGTTAAACTAAAAGTAAAGTTTATTAATATTAATTGTCTGTTTATAATAAAACAAATATAATATTTATTTTTAAAAGTTATATTTAATTAAAATTAAAAGATAATTTAATATTTACATTAATTAATTTATATATAAATATTTTAATTATCTTAAGCTTTATTCTAAAATTTTATAAATAATAAATAAATCTAATATATTTATAAAATAATACAATTTTTAATATTCTATACAATTAAATGATATTCGATAAATATGCATTAGTTTATTTTTTTTTTTAAATTAAATATTTATATTAAACAATTTTTAACTAATTATTACTATTTTATAATATCAAATATCAAAAATAATATTTTAATATAAATTTAACTATTATTCTTATAATTAAACTAAATATTGATAATTATAATTAGCTATAATTAGCTATAATTAATTATTATCATAATAATCATGATAAATAACCCTAAGTTACTTATTAAAAACATTAAATAGTTTAATGACAATTTTTTTATATTTTTATATTTAGAAATAAAATCATTCAGATTATTTTAATTAATCTTTTTTTAATATTAATCTAAATAATAATTATATCAAATATTAAAATCTATTAAATAATTTTATTTATAAAAATATTAAAACTTTGTTTTTAAAAAAAAAATATTATATTAAAGTAGTTGTAAATTACTATATAAAAATAATATAGAAAAAAATTTAAAATTGTATTGTTCTAACTTCTAAATGTATCATAGTTAAAATTATAAGTAAATATATATAAATTATTGATAAATCAATTACAGTTTAATATAATATATATTTATTTATGATTTGTTATAAAAATATTATTATATCTAATTAAAGCTGTAATTTATCTAAACTATTTTTATAATTAAACTAAATGTCACTTATTTTATAATAACACAATTACAGTACCAGTGTCATTTATATACATTATATGGTATAATTTTTTACACAAAAAAACACAAAACTAATCTAATTAATTATTTAGTTATTATTATTTCTAATAAAATAATTAATAATTAAACTAGTTGTTATTAATTTTGTAACTGGTACAATTTTGTTATTAGAAATTATTATACTTATATCTTAGTATACCTTAATTATTAAAATATAATCTATATTCTTATTATTATTATTTTGTAACTGGTACAAATTTGTTATTATAAATTATTATTATTTCTATTGTATATCATATAAGATAAAGTATAGTAAATAAATTAATAAATTATTAACAATATTATTGATTATATTATTATATCATAAAAAATGAGAAAATTTTTTTTATTACACTATTATTTTTATAACATCAGTAACTTTATTGTAATTTTTATTTTGATCAGTAAAATGTTTTGTTTTTAAATAAAAATATTTATATTTCTCTAATTGTTTTAATAGTGTTAAATACAAACAAACAAAAAATAACAATAATATACTACAACTAGTAATAATATAATATAAAAAATAAAATTTTTATTTATAAAAATCATTAAATTAATAGTAATAATAATAATAATAATGAAAATTAAAACAATTATCATATTATTTATGTGGATATTATTTATCTATAAAATACTAATGCATTCAACAGAGTATTTGAAATACCAGACAAACAATGAATTATATTTCAATAAATCTAATGATATGAATGTTTTTTTTAATACGAAAACAATGCCATCGATAACATTGTGTTTAACTAGTGATGAATGGATCAGTAAAACTACTAATGAATTAATAAATAATTTCTTTAAACAAATTGACGATCCGTTTATAAATGTATTTGTATGTCAAATAAATAATCAATTATGTAATAGTTTTTATAATATAAATTATTTACGCTATACCTATACAGGCAAACAGTGTTTACAATTATTTTATTATGGTAATTTTACTAAATTATTAGTAAATCCAAATCAATTACAAACTAGACTACAAATTGGTTTCTTTAATATTTCGGATATAAAACTAGCATTCTCAACTAGCAATACACCCACACATTTTCAATATATGATGAGTTTAAACAATAAAAAGAGTGTTATTTATCAAATTGAAACCAATCTCCAGCAATACCTACCGTTTCCCTATCAGACTGATTGCCAATCATATGATAATGATATCGATGTCAATGACGACGACAACAATAAACAACAATCAACTGATGGACGACCATTAGTAGGACGACTAGTATTGAAACCAATATCCCGTACGGAATGCATGTTAAACATAATGACTGATAGAGAGTATAGAAAATGTAATTATAATAACTATTGGATTCAATATCGTATGAAAAATCAATCAACAATTCAATCATCAACTAAACATTATAATCAATTAAGATATAATAATAATAATAATAATAATAATTCAATCAACGATTGTTTAGTCGATTATAAAATTAGTGAATTATACAGAAAATGTAAACCCGATTGCAATCACTATACATATGATATAATAGTTTCGGAAATTGATTATCAAATATTAGTATTTTATAAACTAATGGTTTTTATTAATACTAGAAAACAATTGAAATTACATATAATATATTCACCAAAAATATCAGCCATTAGTTATTGGTGTGAATTGGGAGGACTTATTAGTATGTTTTGGGGTTACAGTTGTTATTCATTATTAATTAAATGTTTAGAAATGTTTTCATTAAAAAAAATGTTAACAACTATTATTAGATATAATAGAAAACTTAGAAAGTTTAATAATATTATAAATAATTATTATAATTATTATTATTATTATATTAAACAACTAATTAATTATTTTAATATTTTTAATATGTTTTCTGATAATGTGTTGGCATTTATCGTCGATAGTGAAAACATATCAAAGATATCAAATTAAAACACAAATTAAATTTATATACAATATTAGACTACCAATGTTTGGATTAATGTTTAATTCAAAACTAGTATTTTTTAAACAATTGTTTATCGATGATATAGATAGAAATAATTCAGACATTTATAAACATATTAATAGATATGATTTACGTTTTTTAAATGCAAATTATAGACAACAATTTCGTCAATTATTTTATCCATTAATTGATTGTCGATTTGTATTCAATATAAATAACTTGAATAATAATAATAATAATACCATTGATTGTCCGGAAAAACAATTATATATCCGAAGATTTAGTATACTTAAAGTTTTACCAAAATTAGAGTTTCATTATGTTATAACATATAAACAATTATTATTAGACAATAAAATTATGGATGATTATATTAGTAGACATAGACATCAACTAAAACATATAGCTATTAGATTGAAATATAATTTAATTATTCAAAAATATTATAATTTTATTTTATTACACACAGAGTTTGACGATTGGAATTCAGATAATGTATTTGAAATCAAATTAAATACTAAAACAAATATTTTCTATACGACTAAAGCCATCAAAATATTAAATATTAATAGTAATAGTAATAATCAATGTTTTGATGATTCAACAATTGATAAACCATTTGATCAATTAGTTTATGATAATTATAGATTTAAATTAATTGAAAATTGTATTGAAAATGAATATTTAAAAACCAATAGTTGTCTACCATTTATATTCAAAAAATTTGATTTATTAGCGAAAACTGCTATTAATATTAGTAATTGTGAGAGCAATGAAAATCCCAATGATTTATATGAAACTATTCAACAAAAATGTCGGAAACAAACAATAGGTAGTTGTTTGCGAATATTACCGGAAATGAGTTCAACAACAGTCCCGTTGACGGGATTCCCGACGTATACTCAGATCAATATAATACCCAAACATGGATTAGAGCCACAAATCACTGAACAGTTATCAATGGATATTCTATTATCTATGTCTATGAAATTTTACTATTTTAGTTAATTAGTAATATGATAATATTTTTGTGCATATATTATTTTTAAAAACTTGATTTATAATATTAATAGCTAATTATAAAAATAAGTTATTTAACTATATATATATATATATATAATTATTTTCTAATAACTAATGTTTAATTTCAATGATATAGTTTCACAAAGTTTTAATAATTGAAACAAACATTAAAAATCTAAACTTTCATATTGTATCATTAAATTTTCACTAAAATATCACAATATATACACATTTACTAATATATTTATTTTTTGTTATATATTAACTTATAAATAATTTTTAATATGTATTATTATGTATTATAACTATATGTATTATTATATAGTGTATATAACTATATAATTTACAAAATTAATTGTTGATATTATTTTGTTTATACATATGATAATATTTTTTACAATAAAACAATTTTATTTTAATTAAATAACTTAATGTAAAATAATTTTTAATTTTTCTAATAACTAAATGTTTATACATGATATATGTTTTTTGTAATTTAGTTTATTATTAGTAAATTATATAAAAATACATTTAACACATTTACTAATATTTTTTTTTATATATTAGTATTTATTATTTTTAATAATGTATTAACATGTTTAATAACTTTAATATAGTGTATATAACTTACTTTTATAATAATTGTTGATATTATTTTTGTTTAAACTAATTAAATAAAACAATTTTATATATATATATATAATTGAAATAATATTAATAATATGTCTACTAATAAGTAATTATTTAAAAAATTATTATTAGTTTAAACAATTATTGAGTTTTTTTGAGATAGTTTTCAATTTCAATATATTTTTTTATAGTTTATTTATTAATTATAAATTTTAAAAATAAAATTATTTTTTAATGATTAACAATTTTCAATAATAAATAGTCATTTAGTTATTATAGTTAATAGTATTGATTAAATGTTTGAGATTTTTTTTTGAGTCATTAATGTCTATATATATATTTAAAAAATTGTTATTTTCTGGTCATTGATAGCCATTTCAATCATTGGATGTCTAAATTATAATAAAAATATATATTGTTTACATATATTGTATTAATTTATTTAGTGTTTTTAATTATTTATTACAAATAAAAATTTTATTTTATAAATATTGTCAATCATAACAATGACAATAACAATACATGTAATTAAAACAATATATAAATCATTTATATGATAATTAAATAAATATGATTCAACAAAAAGTAAGTGAAAATTTATAATAATTAATAAAAATTATTAAAATTATTTATAATAAATATTATCTTATTGTATTAATTGTAAATAATTATATTAATTGTTTATATAAAAAAAATAATTGATTCAAAAAATTAAAATAATTAATTTTAATATTAATAATAATTAATTAATTTCTGTTAAGTATATGATTTAATAAATGTATTTTTTTAAATAAGACATATTATTTTGTAATCATAAATTTTGTAAAATACATTTCTCATATCAACTAATTATAGCAAAAAAATGTTTGTTAATAAACTTAAAAATTTTAATCTAAATTACAGTTTATATGATAATAATAAGTAAAACTATGATATAATTTAATAAAAATTTTTTTAAAAGATATTAATTAATTACCTAGAAAATATAATTACAGTTTTTTTAAACTAATGTTTATATAATTTTTAAAAATTAGAATAATATTATTTGTTTTTTTTTAATAAGTTTACTTAAGTTTATATAATAATTAATATTGATTAAAAAACAAATATTGTATATTAAATAAATAAATTATTTTATGTTAAATATATCTAAAAATCAATAGAGATAACAAAAAATATAGATTATAATTGTTTCTCAATTATGTGCTAATTAAAAATATTTTTTTAATAATTACTATCAGTAAAATCAATTGTTTTATTTATTTTATTAGAGTATAATATGATTAATGGCATTTTTTTAAAAAATGGTAAAATTATATAATATTATTTATTTTTATTATTATTGATAATTGTATATAATATTTAATAGAAGTATATTTATTTTGTTTAGTAGATTATAAAAATTTGTAATTTATTATTAGAAAATTTATTTAGTTATTAAATAAAACTATTATATTTTTTCTATGAATTTATAAAAAATAAATAAAAATTAAATTTTATATATATAACTATTAATATTGTTAAATATTATTAAATTCATAGATTAATATTAAATATTTTTTCAAACTTTATAAATTTTTTAAAAATTATTTAAAAAACTAATAATAACAAAAAAAACTTGAAATATCTAATAATAATGTTTATCTATTATTTAGGTGTCTATCTGTGTCAGACCAACAAAAACGGTATGTGTGTGTGTGTGTGGGCACAGGTATCATCAAATTTTATTACACTTGTATAAGGTATGTGATGTTATTATTTATTTATTTATTTGATAATATAATATTTTGTTTTATTTTATAAAATAATGAAATAGTTTATACATTTTTATATAAACRTATAAATATTATTAGTAATTTATTTATAAATTAATTAATTTTAACTATTTATAAAATAATATTTTTTGTGCTGGCTAATCTATATTTTTATTATAATATATATAATTTAGTTAATATTATAATAAATATTAATTTACAGTTTTATAATGTTAATTTTTTTATAAATATAGATTATATATTATTATTAGTAATTATTTATTTAAAAATTGTTTTATAACTTTTTGTTTTATCAAAATAATAATAATGTTAATTTACTTAAGTTTACTATAATATATATATATATATATATTATATTATATTATTTATTAGTAAAAATTAGCACCATTTTTTTATTTATTTATTTAGTAGTAAACATTTAAAAATTATTTTAAATAATTTATATGTTCATAATAATATATTATTTATAATTTTTAAATTTTAACTTATTTTGTTAGCAAATATTATTACCATTGCTATTTTTATTAAATAATCAAGTATTTTATAATTTTAGTAAAATTAAAATTAAAAAAATATTAATTAACTAATCAAAAAATATAACTAAAAAATGAAATAACGAATAAAAAACTAATTAAATTATTTTTATAAGTATATTATGAATGAAAAAAAATGTTTCCTAAATATAACACCATTTTGTGAATAAATTTATTGAAACATTACACATAATTTTGTTAGTTATTTATTATTAGTAAGACTTGTAAATAACAATTGAATTTATTAAAAAATTTTATTACTTAAAATTTATTTTGATTAATTAGTATAAAATAACATATAACTTATTATGAAATCTAATTAAAATTAAAATTATAAAAATTATTCACTTATTTATTTGTATTGAAATTTGATTACAGTTTATCGATTATTGATTTATTTAAAAACTTTTCTAAACTAATCTAAATAATCTTTTTTTTATAAAAGTATAATAAAAAATATTAATAAATAAATTTAATATGTGTGGTTTCTTTAATACATCTAATGATTCATGTTTTTTTTTGTTTTTAAAAAAATTCATTTATATATATTAATATAAATATTATATATAAATATATTTTATTGTTTTTATTTTTTACAATAAAAAACAAAATATCTTATTAAACTATTTTATAGTTAGTTATTATATTTATTTATTATACATATACTTTAGTATACCTTAATTATTAAAATATAAATTATATAATTATTTTGTGACTGGTACAATTTTTGTTGTTTCTATTATATATATATATTCATATAATAAATATAGAAAATAAATTATTAACAACATTATTGATTATATTATTATATCATAAAAATGATAAAATAAAACTTTAATAATAATATAGTATTTAAAGCATTAGTRTTTTTTTGTATATAAAATAAATTAGTATTATTATAATATCAGTAAGTTTAGTGTAATTTTTTTGTGATTAGTAAAATGTTTTTTTAATAAAAATAGTAATATTAATTTAATTATTTGTATAAAAAATAAACAAACAAAAAATAACAATAATATACTACTAATAGTAAAATATCAATAATTTGTAATTTTATAAAAAAAATCATTTAATTTATGAATATTATTGCTATACAAATATAAAATTTGAAATTTATAAATAACAAATAATTTTTTATCTCTGTATAAAAAATAATAATAATTATATATTTATAGTAATTTAAACAATTAATTATTTATTAAATTCGTATACATTTTTTTGTATTGTATTATGAAATTATGAAAAGTTAATAAATAATTCATTTGTTATTATTAAAAAAAACTACAATTAGTACCAGTGTCATATATATACATATAAATATTTTATTGTTTTCATTTATTACAAAAACAACCAGTTGAGAATGCTAAAAAGCATTTCCACACGAATTCCTAATCATAATTAAAAATTAAATTCAGTATGATAAAATAAAATCAGCTATAGTTATGTAGGGTATCAAACGATTTAGTATGACAAAATAAACAACTATAGTCATGTGATGTATCAAATGATTTAGTATTACGAAATAAACTACTATTTTCCTAAAAAATAAACTTAAAAACGAAAAAAAACAAAAAAAATCAAAAAAATCAAAAAATTAAAAAAAAAATTCAAAATTTTTTTTATTAATTGTTGGACACCATTTTCTTCAATTTCCTAAAAAATAAACTTCTATTATATATATCTATAGATAAAATATAGTAAATAAATTAATAAATTATTAACAATATTATTGATTATATTATTATATCCTAAAAATGAGAAAAAAAAATTTAATAAAAATTATTGTATTTAAAGCGTTAGTATTATTGTAAATATAAAGTACATTATTATTATAACATCAGTAACTTTATTGTAATTTTTATTTTGATCAGTAAATTGTTTTTTTTTATTTAAAATGAAAATTGTTATATTACTTTAGTTGTTTAATAGTGTAAAATATAAACAAACAAACAAAAAATAACAATAATATATTATAATAATAGAATATAAATAAAATAATTTTTTTTATAAAAAAAATCATTAAATTAATAATAATGTGTTAGTTATATTTATTAAATTATTGTTTATATTATTATTCATTAATAGCATACATATATTTCTAGTCAACATGTGATCAGGTAAACAATTTATTATATATATATAGATTATTATTAATTTAAGTAATTTAAAATAATATTATAAAATAAACTGTAGTTAATTATATTAAAAATTATATAACTAAATAATAATTTTTATTTGTTATTAGTAATTATTAGTTAGTAATCATTGATATTATTTAAATCATATTGAAAAATACATAATAATAATAAATTAGTAAATTTATTTGTAGTTATAATTTAAATTAACAACAATTATTAATACAATTATAACTTTTTTGTTAACACATATACAAGTAATATAAAACAATTATTTTATATGTGAATTACTATAATATTTAGTGTAATATTTATTGATATTAATATATGTTAAATAATAATAATAATAAATTTATTTTAGTTTTATTTTAAAATTAACAACAACAACTATGATAATTATAATTAAAACAAAATTTTTGTTAACATATAAGTTAATTTAATAATTATTTTTATTTTAAGTTAGTCTAATATTTTGTGTTTTTTATTTATTGTTTGTTAATATTAATATATTTTATCAAAACAATATCAATACAATCAACAAATACAACAAATCTATTATATAATAATAATAATATCATTAATAACTATTATAACTATTTTTTTCAACGTTTATTTATAATTATGATGTTTGACAGTCACAAACACACACACAATCAGGTAAGTGTTTAATAAATTTTTAATATATAATTAAAAATTAATTTTTTTTAACAATTACTATAAATAATAATAGCAATTATTTTAATACAATACGATAGTATTTAATACAATTTAATTGATAATTATTATTAAGATTATTAGTTAAAATAAGTTATGAATATTTTTAAAAATACATTAAAAATTAAAATCAATAGAAAACTTTTATAATCTAAATACTAAATAATCATAATTTCACTTATATTATACTAATGAATGTGAAATTAGATACAGTTTTAAAMAACAACAACAAGTAATTAATATTTTTTTAAAAATTTAAATTTTATTAACTTTTATTTATCAATGTTATAAAATTAGTATATAATTGATAAAAACAATAATATAAATAATAAACAATATTAACATTTTTATAGGTATTTAGACATTTTATTTATAGATAAATAATATATTTTTGTACTTATGATATCTTATGTATTATTTTTAAATATTAATTTAATTATTTTTACTTATAAGTAATAGAGTATAGGTACAAAACTAATTTAATTAATAGTTTTACAAAATAGAAAAAAATAAAATATAAAAATATACAACAAAAAAAACAAAACAAAAAAAATAATTTTAATTATATTTAATAATTAATAAATAATTAATTTGTAATAAACAACAAAAATACAATTAGTACCAGTGTCATTTAGATATACGATATAATAATTTTATTGTTATTACAAAAAACATAACATCTAATTAACTATTTAGTAGTTATTATTTCTCCTAAAATAATTAGTACTTAGTAATTAGTAAATAATTAAACTAGACTAAATTAGTTATTAATATTGTAACTGGTACAATTTTGTTATCAAATAAAATTTCTATTATTGAATCTATAGATTATAAACAGATATAATATTAATTAATTAATTAAATATTAACTATTTTTTGGGAGGGGGGGAGTTATCATAAAAGTTACATTAATAGCTAATAGATTAAAATAAATTAATGTAAAATATCTTATTATTTATTTTCTAATAACTAATGTTTAATACATATTATATGTGTCACAAAGTTTTATCATAAATTTTTTACTAACATTAATGTTACACATAATCACATGTTTTTATAATTAATTTTGTTGTTTTTGTTAACAAGTATTTATGTTTTTTTGTTTTGTTTAAACAACTAAATAATAATTTAATTAAAAATTTCATATATTATGTTAACATTATTTCATTAAATTATTGTTTATATTATTAATTATTAATATCATACATATATTTCTAGTCAACATGTGATCAGGTAATCAATAATTTATTGTGAACTATATCTATATTTATTAATTTAATTTTAAATAATTTTAAAAAATATTATTAAAATAAACTGTAGTTATTTTTAAAATTATAACTAAATAAAGTTTTTTTTATTTGTTATTTAGTAATTATTAGTTAGTAATTATGTATTATTTAAATCATGTAAAAAAATATTCAATAGAAAATTTAAATGATATATCTATTATTTAGTGATATATTTTAGAAATATTATTATTTATTGTTTATTATAAGTCAAATACTTAAATAAAGATAATAAAATAATTGCAAATTTATTATTAAAATTGATATTATTTAAAATATAATTAAAAATATATACTATTTTTTTGCAATTGTTAAATAAAATTAAAACCAGTTGAGAATGCTAGAAAGCATTTCTACACGAATTCCTAATCATAATTAAAAATTAAATTCAGTATGATAAAATAAAATCAACTATAGTTATGTAGAGTATCAAACGATTTAATATGACAAAATAAACAACTATAGTCATGTGGGGTATCAAATGATTCAGTATTACAAAATAAACTACTATTTTCCTAAAAAATAAACTTAAAAACGAAAAAAAATCAAAAAATATTCAAAACAATTTTTTAAAAAAATTTTTTAATTTTTGGACACCATTTTCTTATATTTCCTAAAAAATAAACTTAAATAAGAAAAAAAGCAAAAAAAAAATTCAAAAAAAAATTTTTTAGCGCATAGTGGATTCGAACCTATGTCCTCGTGGGACAGACAGACCGACAGTGACAGGACAGAGACAGACCGACAGAGACAGACCGACAGACCGACAGACCGACAGACCGACAGACCGACAGACCGACAGACCGACAGACCGACAGACCGACAGACCGACAGACCGACAGACCGACAGACCGACAGACGACAGACCGACAGACCGACAGACGACAGACAGACAGACAGACAGACAGACAGACAGACCGACTTATAGAATGCATATACGTATTACTTTCAGGAATTCGTGAAAATATAATGAATTTATGAGATTTTGAATTATAAAATTAATAATAAAGATTATTTAATAAAATACCTAAATATTTAACTAGAAAAAATATTAACAAATTTAAATATAATAATCAATTTAAAAAATAATCAATTTATTTCTTGTACTAAAATAAAATAACAAATAAATATCTTATTATTAATAATCACTAACAATAAATTAATAATAAATCAATTTTAATTACATGTTTTAATTATACAATATACTATCGAGTTAATTAAATACATTTATTTTTGAATAATATTATTATAAATATTAAAATAATGTAAACATTATACAGTATTTTTTTATATATATATATTTGTTTGTTTAAATTAATTTATGAAAATCAAAATTAAAATTTATATATATATTTAAAAAATAATGCCTTATATTTAATAAAATTAAACTCTAATTGTTTATTTCAAAAATAATAATAATAATAATTTTAAATAAAATTATATGTTAGGAAAGGAGATTCAGATAATATGTTCGCAATTTTTTGTTGTTGAAACAAATCTAAATCCCTTTCTCCCCCACTCTATGTTAAAACATATATATATTTAAAGGGAAACAAATTTGTTTTTGATTCATAGCTCACATCAAACATTAACTGATAGTAAAAATGTGAAAAATGTATTAAACTGTTTGTCAATTAATATTATTGTGTAACATATTATATAAAACACATACATTTTTTTTTTTGAAATAAATGCTTTATTATTAATATTATTAATAATATTAGACTAATTTTGTGGACAATTTTTTTTAATTTTTAAAATTTAACACTAATTTAAATAAATAAAACAAACTAATTGTTTGTTTGTTTGTTATTATAAAACTACACACACATTGTGTTTTATGAGAGCTAAGTGTCTATTATTTTTATTTTATTTAATAAAAAAACATTTTTTAAAATTATAAATTTACTGATATTTTTTGCAATTTTTTAATTAATATATTTGTATATTTTGTTTGTTTGCAGACAATCATTCACAGAGACAGACCATTGATGAGTCCATAAATGTGTTGAAATAAATGATTTATTTTGTTGTTGTTKTTATACATATTGACTACTAATGTTAGGCTAAWTTTGTAGGAAATAACTATTAATTTTTAAACTTTAATACTAATTTAAATTWTAAAAATAAATAAAAWCAAACAAATTGTTTGTTTTTTTTAGTAAAACTACATTAAGATAATGTTTTATGAGATGAGTGTCTATTAACTTATAATTTAATTTAAAAAAAAAAATTTAATTATAATATTTTATTGATATTTTGATTGCAAAAAATTTATACTATTTAATAGTTATAAATGCTATTTATTTACTGATTTATATTTTTTATTGGTATTCAATATTAAACTATTATATTAATTAATTTATTTATTTAAAAATTTTTATTTCTGAAAAAAATAATTATTAATTTTATTAATTAATTAATTTGTATTTTTTGTTTGTTTGCAGACAATCATTGCCAGTGACCAGTGATGTCCACAACCAGAGAGTTATTATGACTTAAATGGGAATCAATTGTCTGAATACTCGATATTTACTATATTTTTAAGTCTACAGATTAGTCAAACATTTATATCTAATTATTATTATTATTATAAACTAATTAACTAATAAATTAATTGATTAATAAATTTATATATTTTTTAATTTAGATAATGAAAATTATTTTCATCGCAATTGATGATCCTTCAATGGCCACACAATTATCGGMGATAAAACTATAACAACAATAATATATTTATTAAAATAATTATAATTATTTAGTATAAAATACTTATATATAATATTTTATAATATATTATAGATAATAATTTTTATGTAAACTAGAAACATATAATTATTGTATTTTATTTATTTGTTATTTAAAACTTAATATTTAAATTATTTAAAAAATATCGAAATAAAAATTATATAGTATTTAGTATTTTATATATATATAAAGACAATGTATACAAATATACTTAATTGACAAAAATAAAAATTGTATTTCAAAAAACAAAAATAAACTGAATTAATGAACAAAAACTATTGAAAAAATCTATGAACTGGTTGTCAAACTACTGATGTATTGAATCTACTTTTTCTCTGTATATAGAGAGAGAGTGCGAATCACTCATACATTCAGCATAACATTTTTATCACTTAATAAACTAATTTATTAAAACAATTTATATAATTGTATTAATTATTAGTCTATTAAAAAGTTACAGTTTTAAATTTTTTAAAAAAAACAATAGATGTATACTGTATATAATGTACAAAATATATTAACTACTATTCTAGTGTTTTAATTTGTAAATTTAAATGTGTTTAAAAAATAATAAATTAAATTATATAACAAATTTTCATATTAAACAAAATATTATTTTTTATTAATATATTTAAAAAAAAGTTTAGTTGCATACAAATCATTACAAATATAAATAATTAAAAAATTGTTTTTTTTGTAATTCAATGTATAAAAAAATAATATCAACAATTAATTAGTAAATAGTAAGTTATGTTATTTAAACATTAATAAAAAAATATTTATGTGTTTAAAAAATTCAATCAAAAAACTATTAATAAATTACTAATTACTAAATTATTAGTTATAATATTTAATTTAATATAATTATTGTAATGTCTATATCAACTTAATTTAAATTATTTGATTAATAAGTATATAATTTAATTATAATATAATAATAATAAATTTAAATTATTAATTAAAATAACAATTTAAGATTATTTTGGATAAAAACTATCCAAATTTTTTTATATAACTTAAAAAACTGTAATAATATTAAATTAATAATAATTGATAAATTTAATTTACTTTACTTTCAATTAGATTTAAAACAGGAATTTGATAATTTATATTTAAAATTATATATATTATTTTTATAGTTTTTTACATTTATTAATTATTCATAACTATATGATGAAATAAATTTATTCAATTAGTTAAATTACAAACAGTTTATTATAATAATTGTTGTGATAGTTTAATAATTAAATAAATTTTTATATCTTATTATTGTAACAGTAAGTTATTTTTTGTAAATATTTTGTTATTTTTGAAAATACTAACTTATTTTTTAGTTATAATAATATTTTTATAAAAAAAAACTATAATAATAAATAAATAATTATTACTTTTGTATAGATTTAAATAGTAGTCTTTAATTTATTTAAAGAAATGTCTTAATTATTCAAAAGCTTATTAGATTTATTAAAAATTTTAAAATATTCATTGATAATTAAAATATCATAATGTTTATAAACTAAACCATTTAAATATATTTAAATTAATATCTGTGGATAATTTACTGTTAATTATATAAAACTGTAATTATGTTAAATTAATTATAATTTATTAATTTAATTGTAGTTTACAATAATTACAATTAGACTAAAATAAAACTAATAAAGTAGATATATAATTTTTTAACATTTAAATCATTAATTAATTATTTAGCTATTAACAAAATATTTAAACATTTAGATTATAATAATTATAAAAAAATTATATTAAAATTATTTTATTCAATTATTAAGATAATAAAATGTAATTAAATTTTATTGTTAATAATAATTTAATAAATTTCTAGATAATTTATTATTTGTTTAATGTTGTTTTTAATCATTGATATTAATTTTATTTTATTTATAATTAATGTTTTAACAGTTAAATTGATAACTAATAATTAAAATATTGGTTATAATGTATAGTTTTTATTTTAATATTTATTAAATACTTGATTAGTTATAATTAATAATATAAATAATAATATAAATTTATATATATATATATATATATATATTAATTATAAGTAACTAAAATACTATGTATCAACTAATAATTTATTGTAAACTAATAATAAAAATTATAATTATTTAATAGATAACAAAATTAAACAATTTTTAGATAATTATTATTATAATAAATATAATTTTTGTTTTAAAATATATATTTTATAAATATTAATCACTTAATTAATTACAGTTTCTATTGAAAATTTTAAAAATCATGACTACAAAAAAATGTTTACCCCAAATGCTGAACCACAGATTATTAATTATGTTTTTAATAAAGTTAAAATGAAAAAAATATTTTAATAGTTAACAACAAAATTAAACAATTATTAGATAATTGCTAATATATTAAATATAAGAATGGGATCTAGTTAATAAAATTTTTATTAATTATATAAATTTTAATTAACTAATTAATTAAAATATCTAATAGATAATTGTATTACTTTAAAAACATTTACAATTATAAATAATCTATTATTTTAAATTTATATTATAATTTATATAAAAAACTGAAATATTTTTAATAAATATATATATAATAATACATATATATATAACACAATATATAAATAATTATAAGAATCAAAATTATAATAAACTAATATTTAATTATTAACAATAAAAAATATTTATGTATAATAGTTTAATAATTGCTAATAATTATTTTTTAGTACTTCTCAAATTAATTATTTTTTAATAATAATTATAAATATTAAATAATTTATAATTAAAAAAAATATTATATTTTCAGTTACCAAATAAAAAAACTGTAAAAAATCTTATTTAATTATTAATCTATTAAGTAAAAAATTATCATATTTTAATTTAGTTGCATACAAGAGTACATTTATTTTTAATCTAATTAAATTATAATATAAATAAAATATTAATTATTAGTTAAACATTAAATTAAATTTTAAAAATCACTCATTTCTTTAACGAATTGTATTATTAATTTGTTATATAATATTTATTTCTTATAATTAATTGTTTATTTATTATTTTTAATCAGTGATACTATTTAATAGTACATCATATTTACAAAAAGTAAAATTATATTAATAGTTTGAAAATAATTTCTAGTAAATAACATATTAATTTAATTATTAATTAACAATAAAATCATATTTTATTCATAAAATATTACCAAAAGTACCCAAAATGAATTAATAATTATATAAAAAATTTAATTTTAAATATATATATTTTTAAGAATTTCTTCACTTAATATAAAAATTTTAATTAAAATTATAAATGATATAAATTTTCATCAATTAATTAATTACGGTTCTTATTTTTTAATAAATCTAAAATAATTGAATGTTATGAGTAATACTATGAGTAAAAATGTAATAATAATTATTATTTTAATTTATCATTAAAAATGATAATTTTGTTTAAAATAATTTTCTAATATAAATGTTTATCAATTAATTAATTAAAGTTAATATTTAAAATAATAAACAAAAATAATTTTTAATTAAGATATTAAAAGTTTAACTCTATTTAAAATATATCAAAATAATAAAGTTATAAAATAGTTTAGACTGTTTAAATAACAATAACAATTGTAATAATTATATTATAAGATTTTAATAATAATTAAATTAATAAAAAAAATATATTAAAAATACTAATAAACTTTTTATTTTTATATGTTTAGTTAATTATAATTTAATAAAGACATTAAGTTTCTCATCTAAATTATTTGTTAAAAAAATAAAAATTAAATTTATAATTATAGTAAAATTTGAGAGACAATCTTATTATTGTTATAAAAATATAATTAAATAAAACAAAAAAAATAAATAATACAATTATTGAGTAATAGAACTGTAATAAAATTATCTAGGTTATAATTAATTAAATAATTATAATTGATTATTTTAAAATTAATCAAGTTTCGTCTTAAATTTATATTAATTACTTTAATTTTTCTTATATTCAATAAATATAATCCATAATTTGTACTTTAATTAAATATTATAATTAATAAAATATTATTATAAATTAATAAAATGATAATAATATCGATACAGTAATGAATAATCAATAGTAATTAATAAATAGTTATAATTACTAATAATAATATAAATCATTTTTATATTTATGAAAAATTTTATTAATTGAGACAAAAATTGTTTCTATTATATTAATTTTATTAAATAATTTAATAATAGAAAAATTTCAATTGAAAAATTTTACAGTTTTTTAATAATAATATTTCTTATTATTATTATTTTTAATTTTATTCAAATATTTTTTAAATTATTATAAAAATTTATTAGTTATTTGTGTAATAAATTATACTTATAATAACATTGCTATTGATAACATTGTCTATCAACAAAAAAAATATTGTATACAATCTGAGAAAAAATGCATTAATATTTAGAAATAATAACATAAAATATAATTTTGTATAAATAATCTAATTAATACAATTAAACAAATTACTAGTAGTAAATTGATTATAAAATTGTTATTAAAATAGAATAACACATAAAATAATTTATTAAAAAACTGAAATATTATTAATATAAATAAATTAGTTAATTTTTAATTAATTTTATAGAGGATAATAGAGAATTTAATTATAGTAATTATTAAAATTTTAATTTTACTGTTTAATTATTTTAACTGTATAAATAAATATATTGCGATGTGGCCCCTTCCGATTCAGGCCTCTTTGGCCACACCCGCAACCGGTGATCTCCCGCACCGGCCACGCTACCGTTCCATCTAGTATATATATATATTAGTTGACTTACTTTTTATGATAGTTTTTGAAAGTAATGGAAAGCAAAACTTTAAATATTGATTTTATTTATATTCAATTAAAAATATTCAACAACTGTAAAATTAATACATATATAACTTTGCTATATTAAAGCATAACGGTACCAGTGCCTGAATGGCTTAATTATTTATCATACCGAGTATTATATATCAAAAAATTGTATAATATACTTTTACATTATTACCATATTAGGCATATTATGTTAGTAAATAATTATTATGCATAGATTATTAATTGCAAATTCAAGGATTACTACTTTAAAATAATAATAATAATAATAAGTATAAGGAAAAATTATATAAAAATATTTATATATATGTAATTATATGGCATTACTCCGCCCTCAAATGTTTAAGTCCTCTTAAACACTAATAGTAGTCGTCATAAGGGTCTTCATCACTAATCTCGCTTTGTTTTTCTTCTACCTTGATATTTGGAAAATCGATTTCATCGATAATCGCTTCATTCCACGGTTTCAATTGTCTGATATTTACTATTTTTGGAGTTTGATTTGTGTTTTGTAAGTCTTTTATTTTACAAATCAACTTATTTTCATACAGCTTAACGACCTCAAAGGGGCCCATAAATTTTGGGAAAAATCTTTCAGACATACCCTTAACTCTGGGTTTTATCTTTCGAGCGACTTTATCCCCTATTTGATAGGCTCTCTCTGTTTTATTATAATCATAATTTGATTTCTGTTTGTCTTGTGCTTCCCGTATCCTCGACTTTACGATTTCTCGAGCTTCAATCAGATCTTGTATATAGTTAGCGTTAGTCTCGTATACAACATTCTTATCTATTATTGTTTCACTCGGGAGCCTTGCTCTCCGGCCATAGACTAACTCAAACGGCGTTAACTTAATAGATGACTGTTTTGCCGTATTATAAGCAAATACAACCTTTGGTAATATTTCATCCCAATCGCTAAATGTATTGTTCAAATAGTGTGATAACATTTGGGTGATCAGTCCACATGCTCTCTCTGCCTGACCATTACATTGTGGCGAATATGGTGTTGTAAACGCATGTTCTATGTTAGTAATTTCCATCAACTCTTTGACAATACTTGCCGTCATCTCACGTCCATTGTCTGTAATAATTTTTCTCACATATCCATGTCTTGGAAAGACTTCGTTTATTAACCAATTTGCAATAGTGGTTGCATTCTTATTTGGTACCGCTTTACATTCTAACCACTTTGTAAATAAATCTATAAATACGATAACGTATTTATTACCGTTGTTTGATACAGTTAACGATCCCAACAGATCCATTCCGCATATCTCAAATGGCTCTGTGGTTATTATACTTTGCATCATCCCTATTGGCTTATTATAATCTCTTTTAAATCTCTGGCAACTTTCACATCTTGAAACATATTTGCGTACAGATTTTTTCTGATTTGGCCAATAGTACCGCTCACTTACTTTACCATAAGTTTTGCCAACACCAAGATGTCCACCAATCGGGTCATCATGGCATTCTTTCAAAATCGTTTGTCTTAAACCCTTTGGTATACACAACAATAGCTGTTCATGACCAACTATATTGTGTGACAACTTATATAATACATCATTATGTATTTTAAACTTTTTTATTTGTTTATTATCGCGATTATTTAAATCAATCAAAGTGTTATTGATTTTATTCATTATGTCAATACACCATGTATCTGTAGATTGTTGTTGCTTAATGTCGACAACAAGGTTCACTAACACCGGAAACTCCAGTTCATCAACTGTTTCTTCTGTGTTATTATTTAATTTTATTCTACTCATGGCATCTGCGTTGCCATGTTTTTTCCCACTTTTATATTCAATTGTGTATGAGAATTGTTGAATAATTAATGACCATCGATTTAGCTTTGAATTAGGATTTCGAATCCTTGGTAAATAGCATAGACAGCAATGGTCAGTCCGTATAGTCACGTGGGAACCAAATAGAAATTCTCTTAATTTCTATAATGCCCAAACTATAGCTCTTAGTTCTTTCTCTGAGATACTATAGTTAACTTCAGCATTATTAAATAATTTAGAAATATAGGCAATATTTTTTTCTTTGCCGTTTTGAATTTGAGCGTAAACTGCACCCATAGCGTAATCAGACGCATCTGTATACAGTATGTTTTGCGCTTCCGGATCATATAAACCTACTATCGGTTCAGATAGTAACCTGTCTCTTAATGTTTCAAATGCTTTTGAGCATTCCATTGTCCAATTAAATTTATTACATTTTTTTAATAAATCACTTAAAGGCTTTGCAATGTCAGCATAGCTTTTAATAAACTGTCTGTAAAATCCAGTTAGACCCAAGAAAGCTCTGATATCTTTCTGGTTTTCTGGAATTGGATAATTTTTTAGAGCTTGCAAATGTTTGGTACTTGCTTTTATGCCATCTTTAGAGATAATATTTCCTAAATATTCAATCTCTTTAGATAAAAATATACATTTCTCAGCATTCATTCTAAGATCAAAATTATCCAATCTTTTGAATACTAACTCCAATCTAGTGATATGTTCATCAAATGTCTTGGAGAAAATTAATATGTCGTCAATATAACAAACACATGAATTCCACAACAAATCTGAAAGGACATATTGTAAGTATCGTTGAAAGCATGCCGGCGCATTGGTTAAGCCAAATGGCATGACTTTGTACTGATATAGACCGTATGCAGTAATGAATGCAGTTTTCGGTCTGTCATCTTTGGCTACTTTTATCTGCCAATAACCTGACAATAAATCAATCTTTGAAAAATATTCACAACCACTCAATAACTGTTGTTTCTGTAATCCGCGGTAACGGGTGATTATCTTTAACAGTAACATCGTTTAGTCTTTTGTAGTTTACACAAAATCTGTAACTACCATTAGGTTTTGTTACCAGTACAACTGGACTACTCCATGGTGAATATGAAACTTCTATGAGATCATTTCTTAACATCTCATCTATTTGATTTTTAATTTCATCTTTCTCTGATTTACTAGTAGGATATGCCCTCTGTTTAATTGGCTGAGCATTACCAGTATTTATAGTTAATTCAATATCTTTGGCTCCCTTAATGTTGATAATTGTAGTTCCAAACAAATGTTTATATTTGTTAAGTAGCTTTTGAAAACTTTGTTTATTGTCCTCAGATTCATATTTAATTATTGATAAGTCAATAAACTCGTTGTTGTCATCACAGACAACATTAACTTTGTCTATAATTATTTCACTTTCGGGTATTTCGTAGAATTTCCCCACTAAAGTGTTTTCAGATATCTTATATCCATAAGATTTGTTATTATAAACAATTATTTTTGTAATTTTTTTGTTCAACTCAACAATTGTTGAATTAATACTTAAATTTGTTGTATCGATAAAGTGTGTATTTGGCACAAAATAAACAAAATTATTAGTATTTATTTTGTTGTAGTTTGAAACGACTTTTATTTTTTTTATCGATTTCTTTTTTATTAAAACATTCTTGAATGTATAGACCTCATAACCGCCGGATCTATAACGTGGAGGTGGTAGGTTAATGACATCAATCTCTAAGTCAATATTCACATTATTTGCTTTGAGAAAGTCATGTCCAATTAACATATCATCAAACATACCCTCGTAAAGTAAAAATGTATGTTCAAATATTTGCTCCTTTAATTCAAATTTTAAGTCAACAGATTCATCTAAAATATGAGTTTTTATTTTTCTTGAAGTTTGGCGATCAGATTGTATGTCGAGTAAATTAAGTAAACTGTTTTTAATTAGTGATACTGTACTTCCAGTATCAATAATAGCATTAATTGCATGATTATCAATTTTAACTTGAACTGTAATTAATTTTGTATCCACGTTATTAGCAGAAGTGAGTTTAATACATTCGTACGGTAAGTCGTCGTTATTTATGTTTAATATTGAGTGTATCTCTTCTTCGACAAAATTAGTACACTCGTCTAATTTTGTCTCGAGGTGTTTCCCTCATTTTTCTTTGGATCTTTTTTCAAATCTGGGCAATCTCTCTTAAAGTGACCCTCTTTCCCGCAATTAAAACATCCAGTAGTTTTCCTGTCTTGAAAAGGTTTTTTATACTTATCATAAGTATATCGGACATTTTTATCTGTTTTATCAAAAGGTTTGTTTTTATTTTGATAAGTGTTTCCAATTGTTGTCCCTTTCAACTGTTTTATAACACGTTGTGTGACAACGCTTACCATATCAGGTTTTGTATTGTCCGCACGAACAGTTTTATTCTGTAGGCCACTATTGCCTTGTTGTCCAAATTTATACTGGGTGTTTGGTTGAACTGTTTTTTTGCCAAACTTGACAGCTTCTGCATATTGTACCCGTTCATATCTTGGCCGTCTGTTATCTGTAAAGTTTCTATCCTTTCGAGCTTTTGACATAAAGTCGTCACTACCCTTAATTACGGAGAATAGCTCTTCGACAGCTGTACATTTATGAGTAATCAAATTGCGATTAACCTCATTCTGTAGTCTTGGCTCTAGGTTTTCGACAATTATTCGCATCTGTTCCTCGACATCCATTTTTGGGGCATATGACTCAATCAGTGCCAGTATTTCATAGAAATACTGTTGTACCGATTCTTTGTCCTTTTGTTTCCTGGCTTGAATCAGTGCCGTCGGCGATTTCATTATGAAAAAGTTGTAAAACTTTTCTTTTAAAGCTTCTAATATCTCGTCCAATTTTAAAGCTGAGTTTTGTTTAATAGATCTCAAATAGTAGTACTTCGCAGCTGGACATTGTTCGAAAGCAATGTACAGATTGTCTACCTCTTCTTCTGCCGTCCATTTTCGAATTCGACTCACAGCTTTATATTCTTGAGACCATAAAGTAAAATCTTTATCCTCGGAAAATTTTGGTATTGGTATTTTATTCCCTTCCCGAGAATGGTGTGTGTCACCTGATGGTAACGGCGGTGCAGATGGTCTTCGACGATTATCTCCTAAATTGTGTGCTATATTTGTTGACACACTGGCCGCTGATGTTATCTCATCGTAGGTAACACTTTCCTCTGGCTGTTGGAAATGTTCAGACTTATCTTCTGTATCCATTACAAAAATTTTTAATGATTAAAATAACTTTTATTTAAAACAACATTGATTAAATATTTTGATTAACAAATAAGTCTATAATTAATAATAGTGTAACATATAACTATATAATTAATTGATTAAATATTGATTAACATATAAGTTTACTGTTTAATATAAGATAGACATTTAAATCAAAGCATTTAATTCATAATCATTAAGTCCAGCAAATTGTACTTCGCGTCTACTATTTCGACGTCTATTTCTTGAATGAGCTCTTAGTATTGCTAGTTGTCTTTGTGCCCTTTCTGCGTTTGCCATAAACGTCACATTTCGATTTTCTTCACCTGGTGTTTGTTTGTAGACACTAACAATTGCGTCACCAAAGTTGACCATATTAAATGATTTAGGCACGCCTTCTGTCTTGTATTTTAACTCGGATAGATTACATTTTATAGTTTGATATACTTTCTTTAAAGGAAACCCTTTCTCGTTTAATCCGATTATGAATACTTTTGCTTGCAATTGATAACAGAGATCTTTGTCTTTATTTTTTGTAATAATCCATTTATTCAATGCATTTGTTATTATTATTGAGCTGACATTTGTTAAATCCATATCAATTTTAAAATTAAGATATATCAGTTCGGGTAATGTGTATGCCAAATAGTTCACATTGTGTGAATGTGAGATAAATAAACTAAATTTATCATTGATTGTTTCATAATTAAAATAATCACCATGTCCACCCCAATATTCCTTGAAAATAAGTTTTCGACCAAAATCGTATTTTAAAAATAGAATCAACATAACAATAACCAATACTAAAAATACAATTTCAATTATAGCTGTTGCTGATGTAAATATTGAAATAATCTCTTCCTTTAAATTGCCAAAGGGATTTACATAGTTTATTATATCTGGCATTGCGTTAGCTGATCGTGGTATAGATATAGAAAATCCGGCACCCAACAATCGGAAATAACGTGTGTAAGTTATAAACCCAAAAACCATAATAAAGGTTATAATCATTTGGGTAAACTCTCTGACCATCCCAATATAATACCAAAACATTGATTTTGTTTTGAATGTATATAAATTGTTTTGCATATCTTTAACGATCTGTTGTATTGTTTTTTGAATTTTTAATGCATTACCAGCTATTTTAGTCAACTGTCCATCAGATAGAACAGCATTTTTATTTATTAGAGCTGTCCTATTAAATACAGACTCTAAACTTTCCATGTAGTCTTCAGATATCTGATCCCATGGTTCATCAGAAAATCTCTTTGTAATTTTATGAATCAAACTAGATTTGTATGAGACGTGTATTGCTTCATGATTTGATTCTAACTCTTCGGTATATGGCGCCAAAAGAGTTTGTCCTGTACTATTAATAAAAATGTCACAGTTTGATTTCAGCCTAATAATATCGCACCAATAAGATGTCATTATTTGACTTGGTGACTCGTGTCTACACAACTCAATGTAATGTGGAACCATTTGCTTATGAATGGCATATATGTAAGGTAATACAGGTATTACACCGTACTCTTGTTCCTCTCTGTATTTGATAACACAGCTTTCAACTATTGCCGTTTCGTTCCAATCAAAAATCGCGCGAGAACACGGTGTTGGATTTTGAAGCGTTGTCGGAAAATAAGTATAACAGGTTTTTTGACCGACTGAACTTAGGCAATTCAAAGATTGTTGCATAATTTCATAATCAAGTTTACCGCTATCCTCATTAAACATCCAACTAACATCTCCCAAATCAAAGGTTATTAAAGTTTGTTTCTCATTATTTGCTACAAATTTACAATCTTTAGTATCACATGGTATGGGTAAAAACGATGGTTTGATTATTGTAAATTGGTTTTGTAAATGTCTCGGTTTTATAGGTATTTGCATATGAATGTATAGATAACAATTATTACCCTTGATTCTAAGATCGTGTCCAGCAATTGGCAGCTTATAATACAATCCAAAGTCAGTTTTTCTGATTGCCAACTCATAATTTGTCGGCAAATTACTTTTAATTTCTTTTAGTATCTCTTGTATTTTGTTAAAATTAATCAACTTTCGTGGTAATTTTCCGTGTGAAAGTTCAACAAATATTAGATCCCATTCCCGTAAACTATCAAGTTCTAGTGTTGTTAGTTGTTGTAAAGACAATGCTTGTATGGTAAGTATTCGATGAACGTGGTCAATTTTTGCCTTTTGGTTTATGTATTTGGCCATTGAATCAATTTGTTGGTTCATTGATTCCTGTATTATTGTCATTTTTTTATTAACATTTTCTGCAAAATCTGCCACATTTTTTGCTAAGAGTGCCGTTTGGTTTGCAAATGTCTCTATAGTATTATGTAGAAATCCCATATGTTTTTCCAAATTATCAACTCTATCTCTTAATCCACGTGTGGTAAGATATCCAGCAGCCGCTCCTGACAATCCACCAACAACCAGCGCTGCGACAGCTGCTGTTACTAAGGCTACCGTAAATGGTTCACGTTTCATACGTTTGTGTGAAGTCATAAACTCCTACCTTGATTCCTCTAATATCTTAATCGTGTCCTCGTAAAATTTTTTTTATAATACTTATATATATCTTTACACATATGTTTGTCGGAACCTCCATACTTAGTCAATAATTGTGGGTTGATTTCTTGTATGACTATATTTGATCTGCTTATATCCACATAACTGAGTTGATTTCTATTGTATATTTCAATTATATTCTGATTTACCGTATCTCTATAAACTTTTTTTTGTGGCGTACTTTCTATTATTTTAAATCTTGGGTTATTCAAGACTTCCGTTTCTGTTATAAATTCATACGAAAACATGTTCATACATTTCTCGACAATACTATCCAAATTAATTTTTGGAGGGGACTGTATTTCAATTTTTATAAAAGCATCCCATGACTTTTCAAATACGTATGCACGACCCGTTTTCACAAAATTAATACCATTTACTGAACTATTAATTAAATACTCAGGGTTTGAAAATTTACTTGCAGACTTAGGCATTTTGTATCTTATATCATAAGGTTCAGATAACTCTAATGAAATATCGCTTTCATCATCAAAGTCCGGTTCTGGTTCAATCATTTCATCAGGCATCGGCATTAATCGTCCACCTCCATACTTAAATTTTTTATTAGACGTTGAAGGATCACTTCGGTTTCTTCTTTCTTCTTTTGTAAATTTATGTTTTTTTAATATTAATTCTTTAAATCTATCAGGCAAACGGTTGATCTCATTTTCGTCTGTTATCATAGAAGTTTGTTTTGTTTCCTTGAATTCAGATATCGGACTATTAATTACATCATTTGACAAAATAGTTGACGACATTATTTCTTCATCGTTTGTATCAATTATCGTATTAATAGTTTTAATCGTATCATTTGCCGTAACGTTATTGTTGATCATAATTTCTTCAGAAATTGATTCTTCGTTACCCAATATTGTAATATTCACATCACTTGTTGGGTGTTCAGTGTTCACTTGTCCTTTACCGTCTTCATATTTACCGAATAAGATACCTCTTTTCGATAAACGATAGCTTTTACTTTCAATAAAAATAGTTGAAAATAATAAATAATACACAAGTTTAGTTTCCCACATAATCAATTTTATTAAACAAATTAAACAGATTATAAACAAACAACTTATTCATTAACTTCAACGTCTTAATTTTTTGAAGTCTGGAAAGTCTTTATTAAATAAATCTCTTATCCATTGATAACCATTACTATTTTGAATTTTATTTCGTAAATGTTTACTGTAAATCTTTGCGCATAATCGCGCGTCTGTGATTGGATTATGAGATTGTCCGCCTGCGACATCATGTATCTTTTTATTTAGTATAGCATAGCTTAATTGCATTAATCCAATTGGCTGTTTTTTACTGTCAACAAAGATATCTTTCATATCTATTAACATGTGTTTTGGTATGTGTTCTGCAATTCCAAGGGATTTCAGATCATTAAGTATATCTAAGCCTATTATAATCTTTCCATTTAACAATCGTTTTAATGATCTTTTGACTTCTAAAAATGGAACAGCTTTGTCATCATGAAGGCTTGGATGCAGGCCTGACCACTGGTTTAAATATCGTTTGATATCCTTTCTATCGTGTCTAATTTTTGCTGCATATAATAACTGATCTGTGTTTCTATTAGAATTCAATTTCTTGTCGAAAGCTATGACAGCTACATATCCGGCAGTAAGAGAATTATCATGTTGTTGAAGTTTCTCAACGTCCAATGAGACATACTTGAATTTTAATAACTCATTGTTTTGTATTAAACTTTTTCGACCACTAGATGTACCTTGATGACCAATCAGTCTATTGGAACCGCAAGACAAAGAGGTATGGCCATCGATACCACACTTATAGCACCGATAACAGTTGTACTGATGATGTTTGTAACTATAACCATTTTTTTTACAATCACCGCATATTTCCTTAACCCCGCTTTTATCAATTAAAACAAATTTATTATCTTTTGTTTTGTTATCTATAATAAATAAATAAAGCACACAATAGTAATCATTATTATTTTTTTTATTCATTTTGTGGTTAATAAATTTTAAGAGAATTAATAGCTCTCAACTCCTGTAAAGTTATTAATTTTTTAATATAAATTTTATGACATTTGAAAAGCATATTATTAAAAGCTTCCGATTTAGTATCACCGACGGAATTCATGCAGATATCCAAATCAGGTATGTTTAACACACCTATAAACTTGTGAGTCCTTCTTTCAAATATAAATGACGGATAAACGTCAGCTCCATAATAATGTTTAATTTTTTTAAACATTAAGTTTGATGGTGCATTCATTATTGACCGGTTTGATCTGGTCAATACCAGCTGTTCTGGTAAGGTTATAGCAGGTCTGTAGTCACCGCGCACCTTAATAAATTGAGCTTTGGTTGACAGTCTATAGTTGTACAAGTCAATGACTTGTCCTGAGCCAAGAGTTGTTATATGCATTGCTTTATTATTAAAAATAATAAAATTTACCAAATTAGTATACATTGGGATATAATACTCCAATGCCTGTGTATTTGCATTATAAACCTCCAAATTAAATGACGGTTCTGTTGCCACCACTAGTTTATCTCCCGTTATTTTAAGACCTATTATTTGTTTACCGATAGTACGAAACGATCTAGCAATGCTATGTTTCAGCGTGTTATTGTCGTACACACCGACAACATCGGTGATGCTATTCTGATCACTTTCTTTTAGTTTATCGGAGACATAACAATATTGACCACCAATAGCTACCGATATAATTTGCCACATTGAATTATAACTAAGATAGTTTAATCGGCTGACGTTCTTGAGATCACCATTACTGAACTCAAACATTATTACGGCAATAATGTATTCAAACTGTATCAATGTTGGTATAAATTTACTGAAATTTTTATGTGCTAATAATTGTACCGACTGAACCTGTGCTTCAAAATCCATAATGGGTCTGAGGCCATTAAAACGTTTATCTTTGAATAGTATTGAAAATACTCTTCCATCGGCAAAAAATGCCAACTTATTTTTGCATTGAGTCAGTAATTTAATTACACGGGCATTCGACTTAATTTTATGTATTATTTCCCCTGTGTCAGCATATTGCGCAAAACTGATTAGTACTCATTGCAAATAAATAGCCTTTAGGTACTTTGGGCATTATATCCAATACAGGGCCAGTCATCATTATATATTTTATATTCATGTCCAGACCACTTGTAAAGTTAATTTTACGAATGCGTCCATTTTGATAGCCGACATAAAAGCCATCTGTTGAAGTCACTAATGATGTGACATTTACATTATTTAATGATAGAGTATATCTCTTATACATTAAATTTATGTTTGGTTTATACTCTGCATAATAACCGCGTACAGTAAATTCTTCATTACGATATACTGGTAAATTCTGAAAACCTTTTATCGGAATCCGTTTAGCGAAGATGTTAGGTTTGATATTACTTCCATTGATAACTGCTATGTTATCAGTGGTTTGATTATCTTTTGCCACCACCACCACTACGGTTGATTGGATAGATGACAAATTTTGTACCATTATTTGCTTAGATGACATCTGGTTTTCATCTGCTATCACTTTAGCATTCAAAACAATAATTTCTGGAGATTTCTCAGTTGAATTAGTTTGATTTATGTCTGTCTTTTCGGGTTCCAGTTGTATGTCAGAACTGTTACGCACCTTATCAACAGTCTTTTTATTATTCTGTGTTGTTTCACTGGTACCAAGCTTTTGAATTTTAACAGGTCGCTCAGAAACCAGCGGATTTTTTTTTGTACTGTTTATATCGTTTGTTAACGCGTTCAGTTTCATTTCCTTCGGGACCATGTCTAACTGCCAGTATAGATATTTGTTTATCAACTATACTGTCAGAAATTTCATCAATTATTTGATTTTCATTCTCTTTCTGTGGGACAATTGTAGTCTCAATAACGCATTCTTCAATCATTATTTCAGGTCCAGTTCCTTGTGCATTATATGTCTGTATTTGAGGTGTATTGTCTTCTGTTAAGCTTTCGCTTAACAACTCATCGAAGAGTCTGATGTATTCTTCAGGGAAATCAATCCCTATTTCTTCAGATAACAATAAGTCGATTTCCATTTGTTGATCGGCGTTTTCAGGCTCTGTTAAAGCCATTTCTTGATATGCACTTTCCATTAGTCTGAAATAATAGATTTTTCTTATTAATTACTTGCAATTAAAAAAAATTATCTAATTTTTCTACAGCACATTCAATCTGTAGAGCCCGTCAGCGACGGATAAAAAAAAATTTTTCGAGCGACCCGAAGGCCAGATCGACGAGACTTCGGCTTGTTAAGGCCGATCCTTTATTACGGAAAGTCTCGATACCCTAACGCTCTTATGGTCCTTCCTTTCCCTCGCAAGGAACCACAGCGGTTTGTATTAAAGCTCGTGCGGTATCATCCGACACGGCTGCCACCAAATGCGATGTGGCCCCTTCCGATTCAGGCCTCTTTGGCCACACCCGCAACCGGTGATCTCCCGCACCGGCCACGCTACCGTTCCCTCTAGTATATATATATATTAGTTGACTTACTTTTTATGATAGTTTTTGAAAGTAATGGAAAGCAAAACTTTAAATATTGATTTTATTTATATTCAATTAAAAAACTGTAAAATTAATACATATATAACTTTGCTATATTAAAGCATAACGGTACCAGTGCCTGAATGGCTTAATTATTTATCATACCGAGTATTATATATCAAAAAATTGTATAATATACTTTTACATTATTACCATATTAGGCATATTATGTTAGTAAATAATTATTATGCATAGATTATTAATTGCAAATTCAAGGATTACTACTTTAAAATAATAATAATAATAATAAGTATAAGGAAAAATTATATAAAAATATTTATATATATGTAATTATATGGCATTATAATAATATTCTAAGAGTAAAAATGTAAAAATAATATTTTTTTAACTAATTATTGTTATTATAACTATAAACTGTATTTACAGAATTATAATATATATAACGAATTATCTATAGATATAATAATTAAAACTTTAATACGATTAATAACATTATTATTGATACTAAAATATTGTATAAAATTATGAAAAATGCATTAATATTTAAAAACAATTACTCTAAATATAATTTTGTATAAATTATATAATTAACACAATTAAAAATCAATTAAAATTATATATGCTATATTATTTTACTATATTATAATTAATAAATTAATCTATTTATCTGTATATTTTATCTAAATGCAAAAAAAAAATAATTTAGTTATATTAATAAATTAAAAATGTTATTTTAAATGTTTGATTTTTGTTTACTAATTTAGTTTAATAAAATAATGCAACAAAAATCAATAACAGTAAAACATTTTATCAATCAATTTTTAGAGTATAATATCAAATATCAATTTTAAAAAATATTATTTTATTAAATAACTAAACAATAAGTTAATCTAGTTAACGATGGTTTTATTATTAATCTTTAAGTCATTATTTAATTTTAAAAAGTAATTTTTACTTATTGTTTCATTTTTTAATAATGTATAAATAAAATAAAATATATTTTAAAAGTATAAATATTAGATACTAATTCTATTGATAACTGTTATAAAAATTTTTTGAAATTTATTTAATTAAAATATGTTGACTTATTTATACTAAATATTTATAATTATATAACAGAAAAACATTACAGTTTTAATAAATAATTTAATTTAATTGTTATTTTTAATTTAATAAAATTATTAAATATATAATTTATTTTTGCAATTGTTTTTTTATTAATTAGAATTATATTAAGTAAAAAAACTATAATATAATACATAAAAATAATTTAATAATTTTGGTAAATGAAATATTTAAAAAAAATATTTTTTTAATTTAATTTAATAATATAAATAGTTGTTATATAATAATTTACTAATTACTAAATTTCTATTTAATTAAAATGATATTTAAAATCTAAATCAATTAATTAATTAATTAAAATAAAAAAAACAAAAATAATAATAATAATAATAATAATAATAATAATAATAATAATAATAATAATAATAATAATAATAATAATAATAATAATAATAATAATAATAATAATAATAATAATAATAATAATAATAATAATAATAATAATAATAATAATAATAATATATTATTATTATTATTATTATTATTATTATTAAGTGTTATTATTAATTTTTCTAAAAAACTGTAGTTATATTAAATTAGCAATAATTGATTAATTTAATAAAAATATATAATTAAATAAATTTATTAAATATAATTTTAAATAATCTGAAAAATAATAATTTTTTAATAGAAATATATATTTGCATACATTATTTGATATACTGATTATAAATTAGTTATCTTTACGAAACAGTTAGCTATTTTTATATTATATTAATTAATAACAACATACTATCAAAAAAAATTTAATTATAAAATTAGTAACAAAACATTTTTAAGGTATTAATCAACTAATAGTTATAGCTATTTATTATTTTATACTAATTTTATTACAATAACAAAAATTTTATAATAATTTTTTTAAATTAATAAACAAATAAGATTTGATTTATTTTTTTAATAATTTAATTTAATTTATATAAATATTAAATTTAGTTTTAAATATTCAAAATAAAAAATAATATAAATAATTTTTAAATGATTAAAAATATTTATTTATTTATTTATTTAAATGTTTAAGCATAAAGTAATTAAAAAAACTGTAATTATATTTAATATCTAGATTTTAATAAATTATTGTTGTATATTAATTGATCTAAAAATCAGGAAAATCTATTTTTATTTTTTTATTATTATATATGCTTAATAAATCAATTATTTTAATTAAACACATATTAATAAATTAAATAAATTTGTTTATAATAAGTTAGTAAAAATGTGTATAAAAATTATGTTAAATTACATAACAAATAAAATATTATATTTGCTGTAACCAATAACGGCAACTATATTACTAGTTTAAAATGCTATTTAATTGATAGAAATAATTAAAAACAGTTTTTGCAATTTTAAATTATTAGTAATCAATTTCTATTAATCATTTTATCATTATTATTTTTAAATTTATATTTGTTTAAAAATTTAAATATTTATTAGTTGTTTTCAAAGAATTTGATTTAATAAAAAAACTTTTAAATAACAAACTGTAAATAAGTTACTATTGTTATAATATATTAAAAATTAAATTATTTTTTTTAAAGTTTAGGTATTAAAACATAAGTGCCTTTTTTATTATTTAAATTTATTATATATTAATTTAATTTTTAGTAAAACATTTTTTAAATTTTAAATTAAGTTATTATTAGCTAATTTAAAGTTGATTAGTAATAATATCTAGTTTTTTTATATATATTTATTTAGTTTAATTAATTATATTGTTTTTTTTTTAAAATCTGAAATATTTAGCAATTTTTTTATATTTGAATTATGTTATTAAATATTTTTGTAATTATTTAGTATTTAGAAATCCTCTAATTTATTTAATAACTTTTATTAAAAATATATTAATAAAAAATAAATATTTTTGATAATAATATTTGTTAGATAAATTGTTGGCCTAACAACTAACTAGTTTACTACTACTATTACCTGTACTATCAATGATTAAAAATATATTGTTAAAATTTATAAACAATAGATAACACTAATTATTAAGTAATATATAATATATAGAGATATAATTATTTTAACATTTTGTTGGCCATAATTACTGACAATTTTTTAAGTTTATAAGTTATAAGCAATAAATTTTAAATATTAATTTATATTTAATTATTTAAAATAATCATAAATAAAATAAAATAAACAATTAAATTATTTGGTTATTATTTTAAAACAAGTTTTTAATTAAATTTTATAATGTACTTTTTAAATTTCAATTAAATGTATTAAAAATATACTGTATTTATATTTAATATTTAGATATTAATAGATAATTGCATTATATTTATTTTATTTTAGCTAGATCTCATTGTAGTATATTTTTTATATTTTACAATTTATAAATGATTAATGAGTTTACTTGTTATAATAGAAAAAACTATTGTTAATAAAGATAATATCAATTTTTTCAATTAAAAATATATTAAATAAATAAATTAATAAATTTGTTTTTAATAAATGCTAATAAAAAATTATATAAAATTACTGCTGAACTAAACTAGTTAATTAAAAAAAATATTTAAAATTAATTTTTAATTATTAAAATTTATATTACTATTTTATACTATTTGTTTAGATAAATTATGTTTATTGATTTGTTGTTTACTATCAATTTGATTCAATAAAAAATAATTTTCGTAAATATTTTTAATAAATTATTAATGTTTTTTTAATTAACAAATATAACTAACTGTAAACTAAATCATAATTATTTATGAATATATTAAGTAATAAATTTTTTTTTAATTTTAGCCTAGGCAATCAGACCCTATTTAATTTTTATTTTAGTTAACTATATAAATTATACAAATTACTATTTTTTATTGTACATTTTAGCTAAAAATTTATTAAATAAATAATTAAAATGCATAAATTTTAATTGCTATGTTTAAATATAGATTTATATAAAAAATTTAATTATTTTATTTGAACATGTATTAATAAAATCAAATATTTTTAGAATTATAGTCATCAATATTTAACTGATTTTATATTGTTAAATATATTTTAATTGTAAAAATTGATAAATTAAACTAAACAATAATAATATTATATTTTATATTATTTTATATTAAAATATTTAATAAAATCCATCGTTTTATAAATAATATTTATGAATAATTTAAATTAGTTAATTAAAAATATCTGATTATAATTAATAAAATTCCTAATATTTTTTTTAAATAAATAAATAAATTCATAAATTAAATTTTTGTTTTAAAAGTTTGTTATATATAATAATAATTAATTAATTAATTATAAAAAACTAATAAATATTAATGATTTTGTTTATCAAAATTTGTTTATTATTAATAGTTATAAAATTAATATATATATATAAAGTAGATTTTACAATTAAATAGTTAAATCACAATATTTAGTTTTATAGGTAACCCAATATAATAAATAATTAAAAAATCATACAAATTAAATTAAATTATTTAATCTACATTTAAAATATTTTTAATCATTATAATTATTATTTTTGTCAAATATTACTTAATAAACAGGTTATAATTCAATAAAAACTTAATAATTTTTAATTTTATTATATAATTTTTCTAATAAAAAGTTTTAGTTTTGATGTAGAAAATATATATAAATATTATTAATTAATAAAAGTTAGTAAAAATGTTTAATTATATGATAGTTTATTATAAATAAATTTATAATAAAAAACAATGTATAGAGCTTAATTATAGATATTTTATTTTTCTTAAATTATATATAAAATATAATATTATTTTACAGTTTATTTTAAAATTATAAATTAAAAGTAAAATTGAAAAATATTCATTTAAATTGTATATAAATAAATGTGTTTTTGTGTTATTTTATATTTATTATAGTAGAATATTAATCAAAATATTAATAAATATTTTTTAATTATATTGTATTAAATTAATGAATCAATTATGTTGTATTTAGTACTTGAAATTAAATTAAAAATAATTAATATTTAGAGTTATTTTTCTATTATAATTGTTTTGATTAATAATATAATAACAATTTTTTCATATTATTAAATAACAAACTAATGCACTGTTTAGTTAATTTTTGTATTAATTATAAATTAATTAAATTAAAAGCCAAAATGTCTAATTATGACACAATTGTATAATATTTTATTTATAAAATTGTTTATTAGCAAAAGTTAAATTTTTTATGTAAAAAATATCATTGTTTTAATCATTACTTAAGTTCAAATATATTAGTTTAAAATTTGTTTTTCAATTTTTTATGTTTGATTATAATTATTTTAATTTTCTACTAAACATAACCATTAAATACTTAATAAATTACTTTTCATATGAAACTATAATAACTATAAATTACATTATAAAATATCAACAAAAACTTACCAAAAAAAACTTAATGGACGCCATTGTTGTCTATCGGGTCTACAGTTGTCAATCATTGCCGTAACAAATGTCCGCAACTACCGTCGGGTCACTACTAAATTGTTTACCGAAACAATCAGTATAATAGTTAATTATTTATAAAAATATTGAAACACAAATACATGATTGAATGTTTACTAATTAATGAGAAACACTTGAAAGTAATTAAATAATAATAATAATACTAAATATTTATTTGTATTTATTATTACTATTATTTACTATGATTAACATTAGTTTAAATTAGTCACAAATTATCAAATTAAACTATTAGATTATGTATCAATATTTTATAATCATAAAAATATTAATTTAAAAAAAAATAATTTATAATATAGACATGTTTATTAGTCATATCATATTAATATAGGATATATAAAAAATTAAATATCAAAATTCAAATATGCTAAAAGTATTTAACTATTTGTTTATTTTTAATATTAATAATATTTTAGAACTATTTTTATCAATTTATTAAATACAGTTTCTATTTAAAATAAAAATAAAAAAATAAATATAAATATAAAACTGTAAACATTAATAAAATATTTAAATTAATTTTCATATAATTTATTTTTAATTATATATCATAAATTTTATTTTATTTTTAATTATTTTAGTTTGATTATTAGTTTACTATTTATTGTTTTTTCAATTGATTCAATTAAAATAAAGAAAATTTATATATTTTAATAAATTATTTAAAATAAATTATTATTATTTTCTATCAAAAATAATAAACTGTAAATTAAATATTGATTAATTATATAATAATATATAATATATATAATATAATATATTATTAGATTTTAAATTATCACTTCATTATAAATTATTTATATATTTTTTTCATATAATTATTAATAAAATATAAAATAAATATTTTTTTACCAATAATTGATTAACAATTAAAATATTACTATTAATTTAACAAAAAAAAGACTGTAATTATACTAAGTTAGTTAAAATTTATTATTTAATTGCAATTATTATAATTATAATTAGAAAAAAGCATATGATATATTTTTATTTTAAAATAATTTTTTTATAAATGTTAATAATTACATAATTAATTGATTTTTTTGTTTAGATAGTAATTGTTTATAATCATTAGTTAACTAAAAAAAATATATAATACTTTATTATTTTTATATATAATTTAATTATTACTATCAATTTATTTTTAATATTTTAAGTTTACTCATTTCATTCAATAACCAAAAATATATATTTTTATTAAACAAATAAAAGAAATTGTATATAAATCAATTTTATTTATTATTAATATTTAATGTAAAAAAATTAATATGTTTAAAATTAGTACACATTATAAGTTATTTTTATTCTCATAATTAAAGTGACAGTTAAACATAATCTTATATTTATAAAAAATCAAAATTGACAAAACAMTATAGTAATTAGCTAGTTGAGTAGTAATTATTTATAAATTTAATGTGATTTAATGTTTATTATTTTTAAATTACAATTTATGTTAATTATAAAATTATATTATAATATATAAAACTTTAATTACTCACATTGTGATTGTGATAACATAAACCTAAATAAACATATATTATAATAGTTTAAATAAATATTTTTAATTAACAAATAGCAAACTGTAAGTAATTTATAATAAATATTAATATTTTATAAAAAGTTTATAAATTGAAACATATGTACGTTATTTTTAATAAAGTTAAATTAATTTTTTAATATATTATAAGTTTAAATTTTTATATTATTAAAGTTTTATTCAAATCAATTGTTATTATTAGTTAAAGTTGATTAGTAATATAATATTTATTTCCCATAACTTATTGTGTTTTTATTATTTTTTTTAATTATTGATATTAATTTAATTGTTTTTATAATTAATGTTATAACAGTATATAAATCTATTTGAAAATAACAATACTATTCCAAAATGGGTAAAAAAATTATTTTGTTTAAAATTAGTATAAACATATAAGTTCAGTTATTTTTAACGTAATTAAATTAATTTTCATTAATAATCAATAATTAGCATTTATTAACAGTTAAACAATATATTATGGCTATGACATACCTGAGCACCCATAGACCCAAGTCCTACAATGCAATCCCATTGCCGTAATAATCACAATATCCTCACTAAACTACCCGTTCGGGTTGTCAACACTGTTGGGCCGTAAACACTATGTCTATACACAATTAGTTGGACACCATATAAAATAAAAAACTGACTAAAAATATTTACAAAAAATAATAATTACTAAATATTCACTGATTAATGAATCAAAAGTCTAATTATTACAACAGATTTAAAAATAAATAAACATTAGTTTCAAAAAAAAAATAACTAATAATTTGTATAATAATTAACTTTTTACATATAAAAGAAGTTTAAAATATTAATTTTTTGAATAATCATATTATACAATAATTAATAAAATATGATTCACTTATAGATAGTTTAATTTTATTTATATACTATTTTTTAATATTATAAAAAAAATTTCAATAAACTTAGTATAATTTAATTAATTATACATAGTCTAGATTATTAGTTTAAAATTTTATTAAATATTATTAAGTATTACTATTTATTAATTGTTGATATATTTCTAGTTTACGCAATTCATTCAACAACAACAACAACAACAACAAAAAGTTTAATATTATTTTAATAAATAAATAACAAACTGTAAATCAATTTTATTCATTATTAATATTTAATGTAAATAAATTATTTTGATTAAAATTAGTTGTATAGCTAGATAAATGTTATTTTTATCCTAATTATACATGTATTAATATTATTTTTTTTATTTTAATTGAAAGTTAAACATAAAGTAATAGTTATAAAAATTTAATAAATGGTACCAATTGTTGGATCAATTAATAGCGATAATAATACTAATAATAATAATAATAATAATAATAATGATAAACATAGACAACACGGTATGTATTTGATATATACTGTATACAAATAAAAATAAATCTATTGATTTAATTTATCAGTTAATTTTAATTAATATTAATAAAAATCTTATTTTTTACTAAATATTTATTGAATTTTTTTTTAATTAATTAGTTTAATAATAATATTAATTGAATTATTAGTATATTTTATTTAACAGTATTTATTAGTAATACTTTTTTTGAAAATAAATAATTAATAAGTTTATAGTTATATAATAGAAAATTTGATTGAAAATAATTAATATACCTTTTATATAACTGAATTAATACTAATAATATGACTATTAATAAATAATAATTAAGTAAATAATTAAAAATTATCAAAGTTTTTTAGATTTGAGTTTTCTATTTTAATTTTATTTATTTATAGTTTGCATATTAATTATAAATTCAAAATATAAAATTATTTTTAATGATTAGCTTTTTTTAATAATAAACAGTCATTTAGTTATTATAGTCAATAGTATTGATTAAGTGTTTTTTTGAGTCATTAATGTCTATATATATATATATATAAAATAGTATTTTTTGGTTATTGATAGCCATTTCAATTAATTTGTGTCTAAATAATAAAAAATACATATTTATTGTTTATAAATATATTATACTGTATTYAGTGTTTATTTTATATTATTTATTACATATTAACTTGATTTTATAAATCAATTGTGATTATTAATAATATAAATCATTTATATAATAATTATATAAATATGAATCAACAAAAAAGTAAGTGAAAATTTATAATAATAAATATTAACATAAAATTATTTTATTATTATAATATATTAATTAATTGTTATATATTGTTTATAAAAATAATTGATTGAATAAACTTAATAATTAATTTTATTAGTAATAAATGTATTTTTGAAAAAAATATAATTGATTGATAAGTATATTAAATAATACAAAAGTTTTAGATTTGAAAAAATTAAAAATAAATTATTGTTTTAGATTGGCCGTATTTTCTCTATTTATATAACTATTTAATTATATAAATAGTTTGGATTGTATATAATTTTTAATTATACAGTTTGTTGGCAAAAATTTTAATTAAAAAATATTATTTAAAAATTTAATAATAATATATAGTTGTATAATTAGTTAATTTTGTTAATTTATTAATCAGCTAAAAAAATTACATAATTTAATGAAAATAATTTAATTAATAAATATAATTCTCGTTTAATATGTCAAAATTATTAAAATTAATAATATCAAACAGTTTATTACAATTTATTATTTAAATAAAATTACAGTTTTTTAAAATATATTTATAAAATTCATTTTTTTGTATTTATCATACATGAATATTTAAACAAAACTGTAATATAATAAAAATAATAATTTAAAAAAAAAATTATTTATTAATTATTAATCTAAATAAAAAAAATTGCTTAACTATTTAATTTGAAATTAAATTAATTTTTACTATAAATATTTTTAAATTATTAATTAAATAATAATAAAACTATATTAAATTTATTAAATTATTTATTAAACTAATAATACAAAAACTTTTTTTTAAAAATGTATTATTTTCATTAAAATGACTATCAGTGCCTAACAAATGGATAATCAGATACCGAAGCTATTGTCGGCCAACTAGTTAGTGTCCGACTCGATGACGATGGTGTCTATCTCTCTCTCTCTCTCTCTCTGTGTGTGTCTGTGTGTGTGTGTGTGTGTATGTCATCACCAGTATGGGCACCGGTATCACCGAAAAATAGGTTACACTATGAATGTATAGACGGTATGTGATGTTATTATTTATTTATTTATTTAGAAATTAATATAATTTTTTGTTTTATAAAAATAATAAAATAGTTTATACATTTATATAAAGATTTAAATATATTAGTAATATATTTACAAATTAATTATTTATAAAAAAAATGTGTTTTATGTTCATTAAGCTATTTTTTTATTATAATTTTTATTAAATTAGTTTAATTTAATAATAACTATTAATTTACAGTTTTTTAATGTCTAAAATTTTAAAAATATCTATTAGATATTATTAATTTTATTAGTAATTATTTATTTAAAAATAATTGTTTTATAACTTTTTTGTTTTAAAATAATGTGAATTTAATTATATTTAAATATATTAGTAATTTATTTTTTAAAATTTAGTATTTTAAAAACATATTTTTTATTTAGATATTATTATAGATATTTAATTAATTAAATATTTACTTAAATAATTTATTACAGTTTAATTATATAATATATTCTTAATTTATTTAATTAAAAAAAATTAAYAAATATTAAWTWATTTATTATATTTTTTATTAGTAAAAATTAGAYCATTTCTTAAATTTATTTATTTAGTAATTAGCATATAAMTTATTTTAAATAATTTATATATGTTTATAATAATATATTATTTATAATTTTWAAAAATTAATTAACTAATCAAAAAAATAAAACTAAAATAAAATAATGAATAAAAAACTAATTAAATTATTTTTATAAGTATATTATRAATGAAAAAAATGTTTCGAAAATATAATATATTTGGTGAATAAACATTTAAATATATTAACTTAATTTTTATAAAAAATAATAATAATACAACTGTAATATATAACTAATTTAATTGAAACATTAAACATATTAAACATAATTTTGTTAGTAATTTATTATTAGTTGAATTTAATTTTAATTAATAAGAAATTATTCTAATTGTCTAATATTTAAGTTTAATATTTAAGAAAGAATAGTTAAATTATAAAAACAATATAAATTTGGTATAAATTATTAATTAGAATTAGAAAAATTATAATAAAAAAGTTTTAAAAATATTTTTTTTACCAATCATATTGTATAAATATAGATAATATAAGTTTATTTTATGAATTATATATTAATAATTAATTAGCCCGAAGCCAATAGCAATATAATTTTGATCATTTTAAGTTTTATTATCTAAAAAAAATAAACAGTTTTATTTATTAATAGAAATAAAAATATAATAATTAAACTATAAATTATTATTAATTGCTTATATGTTTTTCATTTATACAACAATAATAATAATACTATTTCTTAACATTATAATTAAAAAATTTTTATTGTAATACTTTTAAATACTATAATAATAATATAACATTAAATAAATTATAATTTATTAACTTATTATAGTTTTTTAATATTCAAAATAAAAATCATATTTAGATTTATAAATATAAAACTGTAATTAAATTAAAAATATAATTTTGTAATTAATATTTAATTTTAGAAATAATAATTTAGTATTTACAAACTAGTTCCATAAAATTAAAAAAATTATATTTATATCTTTATAATAATTATTTTTATTAATTTGTTTTATGTAGTAAACTAAGAATCGTTTATCAGATATTTATAAAAATTTTTAATATACTTAATAAAACATATTTATATAAAAAATAAAATAAATAACTATTGTTTAAATAGTGCTAAATTTTATACATTTTAATTGTTTTATTAATTTCATAGTATCTAAAATTAGTTTGAAAAAATAAAACACATATATACTTAATATTCTATAATTTAAATTAATTTCTATGACAAAAAAAACAAATTAATAGCAATTAATAAAAAATTATTTATCAATAATTATCATTAAACAGTTTATTACATACTATTTTATAATAATATTATTATTATTATTATTATTACTATAATTTGTTGAAATATTTACTTTAAATTTAAGAATATATTGTGAATTTTAATAAAAAATTAATTATTTTTAATTTTGTTCTTGTTTTTTTAAATCTATTTTCGATAATTTTTTAAAATTAGTATAATAAACTAATAATAATAATATTATTTTACAGTTTATCATAAAATAATTTGTTGGTTTTACTGATTTATTTATTTTACTAGTAATTTGTTTATAAATTATATATATTGTAAGGAAAGTGGGGTTATCACGGGTATATTTTTACATGTGAACACTATGTGCACTCACTAACCCGTGATGTAAACCCTACTATTGCTTAAGACTAAGCCCTTACTGTGCCTTGTACGTACCAGCATTATCATCTTTATCGGTATGTGGCTTAAGGAGCGAGCGGATCTCCTATCACTGGTTGTGTACAAAGCTATATGTGTTGATTTGTGTAGTATTTAGTCATCCGACTGTTTTAGTTTATACTGGTTTTTGCATAAACTATCCGTATAATACTACCGTACGGATATCCAACTGAATGGTACACAATCTCAAGTCTGATTGTAATGTCTGTTCGGTGAACATGTTTTCCATTGTACCATTGACATCAGTACACATGTCCCGATTCAAAGTTATTGATGACCTTGAGATTATTACTTTGAACATGTGACCCCGACACAATAATATTGACCACAGGCTAATAATCCACGATAGGTCAATAAGCCTATAGATGGTAGTAGGACTGAACCAATCAGAGGGCCTATCCAGGTTATTGGGCCTGGACAAGTCAGTAGGTCTACCCTGGTCAGTAAGTCATCCGGGTCATTGGGTCAACCCGGGTCAGTGAACCTAACCGGGTCACTGGGCCTTATTGGGTCACTGGGCCTAACCGGGTCACTGGGTCAACCCGGGTCATTAGGCCTAACCGGGTCAGTGGGCCTAACTGGGTCACTGGGCCTAACCGGGTCACTGGGCCTAACCGGGTCACTGGGTCAACCCGGGTCATTAGGCCTAACCGGGTCAGTAGACCTACCCGGGTCAAAGGGCCTAAACTGTTATAGTCCAATGGTTGGCCAGTTGGTCAGTTTGACAAAAAACTTACGTGTCTAGTGACTTATTACTATATCTGAGCTAACCTATCATAGCGCTTACTTTTGCATACCATATAATAGGTTACTCAATAATAAGGTTTACTCAACGTCGTCACATGTCAACACTAGTCTTTGGTCGGACCGGTCAGATCCTACCGTGTAGCGGACACAGTACCGGAGTTCCCCTCTAAATAGTATTCGCTTACGTAATTAGTGGTCGACTTCCATCGGCGCGGCGTTCGATAGTTGTCCATTATGTTAACTGTAGCCTGTAGAACAAGGGCCTGTAGTGAACCCATATGTGATCCATAATGCCATCCGCGACGTAATCCATGGTGTATTTCCATGACTCAATCCATACTTTTATCCATGATGTAATCGTGGTCAGCTTCCATCAGTATAACATCTATAATGTAATTCATGATGCAATCCAAGTCCACCAGCCGCGACGAGTAAGTAATACACACAAAGTAATATGCAAATACTTTATTTCATCTTAGAAACAGTTATACACTGTAGCACTCCAAGAAGAGATCTCTCCCAGGAGAGCTCTCTGAGAACTGATTTGGTGCCTGAGAGACACCTCTATTTATACTAAAGTGTACGTGAAAAATAATCAGGTCGTATTGAGTCAGCTTTAATCCCTGGGCGTAAACTATTCATTTTTCTGTATAACATTTCAATACATTATTTTAACTGTGAAATACAGAGTAAAAATAAAATATAACTTTGCTTAAAAGTAGGAGTTTACTATTCACTGTTCTGTATAACATTTCAATGCATTATTTTAACAGTGAAATACTAAATAAAAATAAAATAAAACTTTACTTAAAAGTAGGAGTTTACTATTCACTTTTCTATATAACATTTCAATGCATTTTTAAAATTGAATTTTAGAGTTTAGCATTAAACAAACCTTGGTTTGCAAATATAATTATTTAAATAAAAATAAAACTAGGAGTTGTGTTAAATTCACTTTAGTAAATTTAAACATTTAACATTTAAAAATAAATTGAAATAATTATTATTTTATAACATTAATCAGTATAATATTGAAATGGCCTTGACTACCTATAACAATATATTAATAAAAGATTTATATATTATATAAAAAAAACATTAAATCACCGTTATTTATACAACAATTTTAAGTGTAATTTTAATTTAATTTAAATAAAATATTAGCATTGGTTTAGAGGTCAAATATTTTTTGTTATCTATAAAATTTATGTAAACTTTTAAAAATTAAATATAAAAAATATTAAAATTAAACTTTAAATATTACAGTTTACAGATTAATTTAGTGTAAGAATTAAATATATTTTGTTAGCATTTTTATCTACATTTAATATATTGTAGCAGTTTCCGTGGAGTGATCTACTAATATAGGTTCAGAGATAGTACTCTGACAAAGTCCAGCGGTAAAGTTGACACGAAAGCTACACGGATCATCACCTCCAAGGTGATGACACCCTCAACGACATCGATCGCAACCCTTATATAGCGTTATGCATTACAATAAACACTTACTAACTAAACCTCACTTAGCTTTTCTATGCTGAACCGCTCCGATCCTGTCGTTCGTTCCGCTGCTTCGTTGTTTGACGTTTTTATTTCCTATCTATACTTACGACACACACTTATAATACATACCGATTTCTGTAACTTAACCCTACTTAACCTATCACACTTTGACATTACGTCTCAATCGGTATTTCAACCGAGAGACAAACCTGTATGCAACAATACTGTCGCATAGTAAACCCGTATCCGACTATTTCAGTCATAAGTTATATCTCAATCTGTGTTTACACCGAGAGACAAACCTTAACGTAATAATGCTGTCACATGATAAACCCATATCCAACTATTTCGGTCGGATGATATACCTGGATCCGATGATCACACCGAGACCCATGCCTGCTCTACTTTTGCTGTAGCTCGGCATACCCTACATGTCCGATCTACGCTCCCGTAGGTCGACATACCTTTCATACCAGATCCACGCTTTAGTGGATCGACAGACTTACACTCTATATAAACCTTATTAATTAATAAACTTACTCGTTATTTAGGGTTGAATCCTTGCATGCAAAATGTTGTTTTTATTGTAATCCTTTCTTGATTAAATTAATTATACTTACTTACATTATTAACATTCAAGTAACTTCGCAAGCTAACACTTTCTTAAGGGACTCAGGTCCAAAGGCCCGAGCCCCTCGAAACACTTACTATTTATCTGTTTTAAATCCCTCTTTTATTGTGTTTCAAAGTATAAAATACAACTAAATCAACAAACTCCACGTCTCTCCACTTTGAAGACCAGATCAGAACTCTCCGAGAGTTAGAAAAACACTAACTCTCTTTACACTAAAAAACATAACGATCGCGCATGAATGCGCAAACGTCTTATTCTTCTATTACTGACTTTTCAATATGACGTGATTATACCTAATTGGCTATACATCTAGTTTCGTATATTTAATAGTTAAGCCCCATTTTACCTCTACACCCATTATTCTAAATGCAGTTTAACTCAAACTGAACCTATAATTGATATATCTTTATGGAACCTAAACTTATACTATTTTTTATATAACATTCCCGTTATATTTATAGTATTCAAATAAATCTAAGAGTACCTGTGATAATCATTAGTAGCCGACATCGGCCGAAACAAGATTAGCTCTCTCACCGCCTTAATCTTGACCTAATCCACGTGGTATATCACATTACCCATCCCATTAATAAAACTCGTGTCCTCACGAGTGAAAAGACGTTTACAAAAAAAATGTAAGATAAACCATTACCACTTATATAAATAAAATAAAAGAATAATTCAAACTAAAGATAAACTAATTTAGTCCAACAGGCTCTTCATTTTTATCGATGTCCTTATCAGGTTTGTCTTCAATTACTTCAGACTTATTTTCCCAAGTCCAGAACTCATCTTCCTCGTTGATATCCTGATAATACGGTCTAATACGATCAATCGTTGCTTTAATAACACTACCAGTATTCACATCCTGAAGAGTATATGTTGTTCCAAATTTATCAATCACTTGCAAGGGCCCTTTGAAAGGATTGATAAAGCGTTCACTTAGTCCTACTTTTCTTTCTTTTTTGTAAACTAAAACATAGTCCCCGACGTTAAACTCGTCTGACTTATGTTTTTTATCATAATTATACTTTTGCCTCAATTTAGCATTGAATAAATTTTGTTTAACAAATGCACGTGCTTCTTCAAACCTCATATGGATTTCTTCGGTTTCTCTGAACCGGGAAGGTAGGTCCATAGCAATATCAATAGGTAATCTAGGGTGTCTTCCGTAAAGTAAATAAAAAGGACTTTTCTGAGTGCTGGCTTGTTTTGCTGTATTTAAAGCAAATACCATATAGGGTAAAAATATATCCCAATCATTTTGCTTAACTGAACAATATAGCGCTATCATGTACATTAAAGTTTTACATTGCTTCTCAGCCAAACCATTGCACAGGGGATGATAAGGAGATGTAAACACGTGTTTACTTTGAAGAAGTAACATTACTTCTTGTATAAAATCTGAACAGAAACTTTGTGCTCTGTCTGTTAGTACTTTCGCTATAGCTCCATGTTTTAGAACTCCATAAGTTACAAAGAATTCAGCTATAACTTTTGCCGTCGAATGAGTTGTAGCCATAGCTTCAACCCACTTCGTATAGTGGTCTACCATAATAATAATGTATTTGTTACCACTATCGCTCTTCCTTAGAGGGCCTAAAAAATCTATTCCGACCAATTCAAACGGTTGTGTTGTGATAATTGGTGTTAAATACCCTCTGGATAAGCCAGGTTCTCGTTTTCTTGATTGACATTCTCTACTTGTCAGAACATATTTGCTTGTAACTTTCTTAATTTTAGGAAAGTAAAATCGTGATAAGACTTTTTCATATGTCTTATCTATTCCCAGGTGACCTGAAATGGGATCTTTATGTAATTGATAAAGTATTTCATTCCACATTTCTCTAGGTTGACATAAAAGTTTGTGTTGTATACCATCTTCCAATGGATATTTTCTGTAAAGTATGTCATTTTCAATTATATAATGTATAGTTTCAGTTATATTTTTATCTATCAGACTTTTAATAATTCCTTGACACCATCTGTCTTTTTTCTGTAAATCTGATATATTTAATATTTCGTTTTGATAAAATTCCATATCCTTACCAATATCTGCTTCTTCATTCAATGGATATCGAGAGAGTGTATCGACATTTTTCTGTTTAACTCCTGATTTATATTCTATTTCTAGTTGATTCATGAAAGGCTGTAATCTTAATAATCTTTGCAATCTACTGTTTAAATCTTTTTTTGTTAGCAACCAACATAGTCCATTATGATCTGTACGTATAGTAATCTTCTCGAAAGAAACATATGTTTTAAATTTCTCTAATGCCCATATAATGGCATAACATTCTCTTTCAGTAGTCGAATAATTTCTTTGACACTGGTTAAGTGTTGCACTTGCATACTGTAATACTACTTCTTTATCTTCTTGTTTTTGAGCCAGTATTGCGCCTACACCATAACCACTTGCATCAACATAAATGATTATAGGTTTGTTTACTTTATAGTGTCCAAGAATGGGAGAATGAGTTAGTTTATATTTAATTTTTTCAAACGCTTCTTGACATTTGTCATCCCATTTAAATTCAACATTTTTAGACGTTAAAGTTGTAAGAGGTTTAACAATGCTGGAAAAATTCTTAATAAATTTTCTGTAAAAATTTGCAGTTCCTAAAAATGATTGAATATCTTTAACTTTAGTAGGAATGGGAAATTCATCCAGTGTTTTGGTTAAAGCGGGATTCGGTTTTATTCCATTTCTGCTAATTATAAATCCAAGAAACTTGACAAACAAAAGTACTTTTTTCAGGGTGAATTCTTAAATCATAATGATCTATGCGCTCAAATACTATTCTCAGTTGTTCAATACACACACACAAATTGATGTAAAATCTTTAAAATTTAAAGGCTTGGCTTCGCCTGTGTCAATCTCATGTTCTATGCCTTTTGCTGTTTTTAGATSAGAAAACTTGAATGCAAATATCTGCGAAAATTCTTCTAAAAGGGTAGTTATTCTYTTTACTTCATCATCAACTGTAGTACCAATTTTAATAGTAGAAATAGGTTTATCAATCTTAAGATTATAGAATGAAATATTACTACAGCYATCTATTTCTTGAATTTTTATAAGCGTTCCATGTTCAACGGCATTAATTTTATTAAAGAAATCCATTCCWAGTATGATTTCTTCGTTTAAATTTTCCATATACAGGAATTGTTGATAAAAAGTTATATTAAAAAATCTAATTTCTATATTAGCCATTTTATTGATTATAATATTAGAACCATTTACCAGATATACRATKATCGGATCACATTCAGTATTATCAATATTCAAGCTATCAGCAAAATTTGGATTAATATATGTTTTCTTCGAACCTGTGTCGAATATTGCATTGATTAAATGTCCAACTATAGTTATAGGATAATATAGAATATCTTTAGACGAGTTTGTGAAATAAATTGCTTGTGATAGATGACCATCTTTATCATCTATCGCATACATTAGTTTTTTGAATTTTCTTGTTTTCTATTAGGACACTGTCTTGACATATGGCCTATCTTGTTGCATGTATAACATCTTGGACCAAGTTCAGACAATTTTCCTTCTGGTTGAATACTCTTAGGTTCAGTTTTATTTTCTTGGTTAGTAATCGGTCGCGGTGGAGTTTGAAAATTATTTTGTCGTACATTTTGATAGTTATTTCTAGCAAAGTTTTGATTGTTTTGGTAATCATTTCTCGGTGCATAACTCCTATCATTAAAATTACGTCTTGGTTGATCCATGTATTGATTTCTATTACGATTACCTCGGTTTTGATATTCCAGACTCTCATAGTCACGATAAGAACGACTCCAATTATTATTATCAAATCTTGAACGATTTTGCATATTAGGACCTGTACTCATATCAGCAAATCTTACTTGTCTGTTGAAATTACCTCTCTGCTGTCTATTAAACGGTATATTGTCTTTCTTCTGATTAAAAGTATTTTGTTTTATCGAGCGACTCATAATCTCATTTTGGCTTTTTGTAGCGCACTCCATCCAGCGTTTTCCATCAAATGGTTTATTTGGACCGTATTTCCAATTTATTTCTCTTGTTTTGATTCGTATTACTTTCCATTCTGCATCTTTGTTTAAGTTTTCTCCTTCGTAAATTTGTATATCCTCAGCAAATTTAAGAAGTCTTATACCATCGCGAACCACTAAAAACCAAGTAAATTTGTTTTCCACCAATTTCAGAGATTTTATTGGTCTTCCTCTAAAACCATGAATTGCATATTTRATCTGTATATTTTCAATGAGATTATAACACAGTTTATTTTGTTGTTGTATAATTTTTATAATCAGTGTCCAGTTAGTATCAATTTCATGAGAATTAACAAAAGATCTGCCAATATGATTTGTTATATAGACTTTACGAAACCAGGTCATTTTTATTAAAATTATCAATACCGATATCAATAAAATAATCAATATAATGTCTATGACTGTTTGTAAGTCAACAGGAATTATTTCATATCTCATGTTAAATAACTGTATCGCATTTATCTTTCTTGTTGTTATTACCTGAATCGTTCCTACTGTAGACCAAATATTTGTTTTTGAAAATATACCAATTATCAAAAACAACGAAAATAGTGTCTGAAACATTCCGCCAATACCTCTGAACATGCTTTTGAACGAATACTGATATCTTAACTTTTTCGCATCATGTTCCATAACTTCAACTGCCTTGGATAAATTCAGATTCATATTGTATAAGTAATTTGAAAATTTTGTAAGATAAGTAGTATTCCATTCAAGAAATACATCATCTGCTTTTTCGTCGAAGGCTCTTACAATATTTGTAGTTAAATTTGGATAAATTATATTTTGAATTTTATATTCTGACTCCTGAGCTGTTTTCTTGAATGCTGTCATAAGTTCTGAATGAAATGTTATATTTTGTAGATCAAGTGTTGCCCGTAGTGTTTTCGAGAATGGTCCGTGATAAAGTCTATTAAAGTTAGGTACRCTAATTGTACATCCTTTTKGTAGATCTATAACCTCTGCAAAATTTTCTACTGTAAAACTTTTAGGATTACTATCTTCACATATAAGAGTATATTCCGGTACCAAATCTTTATGAACTATGTAGCGATCTCCCTGTATATATATTAGTTGATATTCATTTCGAGTTCTAGGTTGATAACCACAAAACTGTACAATTTTTAGTTCATTCCATTCAAATATTGCTTTATTACACTCAGTTGCTTGTGTTATCTGATTTACCCGAAACGTGAAACAAACATATTTATGTCCAATGTATTGACACTCCATATCATTTCTGTCTATTTCAGCCAAAATTTCGTCTTCTTTAGTATTTAATAACCAAACTTTCTCATTGGATTTTATCGAAATTGTTGGATCAGTAGAACTTATATTTAGACAGTTGCTCGATAAACATGAAAATGGTAAAAAATGTGGTTTATATATCTTATATTTCCTTTGCGTACCACGCCTAACCAACGGTATCCTTAATGAAATATATTCTCTCGTGTTTTCCATTTATAATTTCACTTACACCATAGACTCCAGCTGCTATCACAGCACCTACTGCCATTTCAATAACTACTCGTTTTTTACGTATCTGTCTGGTCCTAAAATCTCTTAATGCATTAACTATTGTCGATTGGATTTGTGACTCAAATTCTACCATATTGTTCAAGATTGCATTGCAGGAATCGTTTAATGATGGTAGTAATTCTTTTAACTCTCGTTTAGTATCACCATATTTAACCTCGGTATCTATCACATCCCATAAGATTTTGTTCTTAAATACTTCACATAATCCAGWTGGTTCAACTGAAGTTAATGCAAAGTTGTTGAAAGGAAATGGGAATCTAAATATATGAATAAATTCATCTGAAAACGCGTAGAGCGTTCCAATCTCATCGTATTGTATTCCGTGCATTCCGGCCTTGATAAGATATGTTGTATTTTCAAATCTTGATTGCATGTAGTTTTCACTGGGCTKTTGTGAAATATCAATCACTTGATCTTGAGAAGTTAATAATGGGCTGTAAGTTTTTTGTTTTAAATTAGCATAAGGTATTAAGTATGGAGCTATAGATATTGGTCCGGAGGGTGTTGAAATCTCTACGGCCTCAGTAAAAATTTCTTGAATAGATGAATCATCTATGTGATTTTTATGTTGCGATGYGTCAATAATCTGATGTGGACTTCTGGTACTTGGAATAGGTTTAAAAGGAGAWGTAATTGAGTATAATTCTATAATTTTTTGGTTAAGATCATAATAATCGGAAACATCAACCGTTTCAGTGTTMTCATTGCTAACCATKKTAGAAATTTTTTGTGTYGGAACTTCTACGGTTTCAGTAAAATCTTTGTCGTCATCTATTGTAGTCTTCCCCGATCCACTTAAGGGAGTTCTAGAAAAATTAAAATCAAGAGGATCAAATTCTTCATCGATCAAAGCTTCCTCCCTCTTATCTAAAATTCGTTTGTCCTCAAACGAGAGTAGTTTCCTAGTTTGAATGCTACTTATATCACGTTTAATAATTTTATCAGAATGATCTAAATATACTGTCTGTCTAACTGTTGCTGTCTGACAAACAGTTGACTTTGGAGATAATACTTTAGTAGTTGTAAAAAAGATTTTCTCAGTTGTAGTATAAGTAACATTTATTGGTAATACAGTAATCATATTTTCGATATTAGTTACGGTATTATTAATATAAGATGTAGTAGTTGCAATATCAGTATCGGTTTCATTGATATATGAAGTAGAAATTATAATATCAGTTATTGTATTGTTAATGAACGATGTAGTAGTTTTTATATCGGTAACGGTTTCATTAATATAGGAAGTTGAGATTATAGTATCATTTGAAGTAATACTCGTGTATTTAGTTATAGTTTCATAGATTTTTTTAATACTCGGAGTTATAACTACTTCKGTTGAAACTTCTGGAGSCAATGTTATTGTAACATTATTAATAACTGTTTTGGGTTTGATTATTTCTGTATAGTTATATCGTTCAGTTTTTGTGTCAATCACGTTGGTACAATTAGTAATTGTCTCTGTTGTACTACTATAAACCGGTGTTGTAATAGTACTCGTTTTAATAATAGGTCTTTCATATATTGTTTGATTAATTGTAACCGTTACTGGTTTGATTTTAATAGTTTTTGTATGTGTTGAATTTACAGTGACATATCTTTCAGGTAAAGTTTTAGTAATTGTACTCGGCTCTAAATTTTTTGTTTTAGTTGAAATTACTGWAACTGGTTGTATTCTTTCCGTTTTAGTGGATGTAATTGTGTCGGTTACCGTTGAGAAATTGAGTAAATAAGTGTAGGTCTCGTGAATTATTGGCAATTTGAATTGTTTCGCTCGACAAGTTTCTTTAGTAATTGTCGTAGTTGTTAACGATGGTGGTAATGTAACAACACTGCTAACAACGTTATAAAAAGTGTATGTTGATGTATCAGTATAGGTTACATTAGAAACATGATAAGATGTTAGTGTTGAGTAATCGGTTACTGTGTTAACAAATTTCCTAAAAGAGGTTACAGTTTTTATTTCAGTTGTAGTTATATTGGGTTGTGGTTTTTCTATTATAATCGATTTCTGTTGGATAACTGTCGTTGGCAGATAAATTGTCTCTTTTATTACTTCGAAACTAGGTTCAATATTCGAAACGATACCCAAATTTCGTTGAAATTTGAGTTTTTCTGATATGTTGTCGCTTCGAAATTCAATTATACTCTTGAGAGGAAAATAAATCAAAACTTGTGGATCTTCATTCTTTCGTGTTTTTAAATTATGATTAAATATAATCTTATCTATTCGTCTTATGTTCTCACATTTATGTAAATTAGAACTCGACATAAATGCTGTCTGTACAATAACAATTCTATTTGGTATCTCTATTATTTTGCAAGATTCGTCGTTAATTTTTGTGAAAGTATTATTTATTTGATCTACATACGGCAGGTAAGCTTTACCAGTTAAAAGATTATTATAATCTTTTTCTACGAAAATTTGTTCGGAAAATGTTATCACCCAGTTTGAATAAACTGAAATGTCCTTTCTGTATATTTCTTCTTTTGTCCAAATATTATACTCACAATTAAATGTTTGCGAAATGGGAACAGCTAAAGTRTATTTGTTTTTGATTTCAGAGTTGGAAACGGTTCGTGTGTCACAATTATTATTTTGAATAACATAGCTGTCTTGATTTAACACTGACTTCAATATATATGCTCGATTAGGTGGAAAAAATTCATTACTCGCTAATAAAGTTATTTCMACATAATCTACACGGAGACAAAAACTTATTTTTATAATAAACAAGAATAACACAATTATATAAGACATTGTGAACAATAACTATAACCACAATTAAAAATAGTTGTTAACCAATTAATTATTGCATATATATCACTCGTATGATATAGATATATATATAACACAATATAWATGAAAATAAACATTGTAATACATAACATCTTTCTCAAAAACAAAGTGAATACATTYACTTTTATAGTTTATTTTTTAGTAACATGCGCATTTAATTTGTTTGGAATTGACAAATAGCTTTATTTCAAYAGATATAATTATTATATCTTTAACTAGAGATAATAAAATTTAMAMAAAATTAATAAATAATTATAAATACAAACTACATTAATCTCGTGGTTTATTCTATTTTAATAAAAAGATCTGAAAACTTTTCGTAGATTATATCCATCCATTTATCAAATTTTTTGACATCCGTTGAGTCGTAACAACTGCAACGATAACAGATTCTTAAGTGTTCGTCTGTATCCTTTAAATCAACATTGATAGTCTCTCCAAAGTCATTTATTTTCCCAATAAGTTTATCCATATCAATTAGTGTCTTGTCTTGATCATTACATCTTGAAAGAATAGAATATTTGACATCGAAATACATACCAATACATTTAATGGCTCTTAATTTTTCTTCCACAACGTCTCGATCACCACTGTTAAGTCTTCTTTTCAATTCGTCATATTTTTCRCGTATTGCATATCCAAGATGTATAAACTTAAATACGAAATTAATTGCTTTCACTTCGAAACCTTCCACTAAAATTATAGATTTTTTTGCTGTACAGTTATATCGTTGGTTAAATAAGTCACATACATTAAAAAAATGATTATAAAGTAATCTGTTTGTTCGATTACATATAGAGCATTTTATTAGATGTCGTTCGAAAATAACTATTTTATCGATAACYGGATATTCGATTATGTAGATTAAATCGAACAACTCAGCAACTAGTCCATTAATAATAATGACATGTTGTCTTTCAATCAATGCTTTAAGTATTTGATTATATTTGTGGATACACATTTGAAGTAATATTTTAGTTCGTACATTTTCATCGTTAATTATAAGCGACGAAACTCTTTCATATTCATTAACTAAAGAAACTTTTAAATGAATGAACTCATAAAAATATTGGAAATTYTTTTCTGCAACACCTACTGCCATGTTTATAATGAATGACTAGTTARTCCTATATTGCAATCTACTCACGTCAAGGAATGTTTATTTTTGTTAAAAGTCAGTATCTTATTTATTATTTTTATGATCAACATAAACTGTATGTTTAAGGCACGTTTAACACCTTCAATATACTGGAACAGGAATAACAAGTTTATCTTTTTATTTTTAAAATTTAAATAGTAGTTTTTYAATGTTATCTAAACAAACTTTCATTTATTACTTTAGTTTTGTGAAGACAACAATATATAATTTTAACATTATGGTACTTTTAAAATAGTAGTAAAATTAAAAAAAAACATTTATTATTTATTTATTATTTTTCTTTATAGAGTGGTATAAAGAGAATTGTCGACATCCGTATTGTTGAAGCATATAAAGAGTATTTCGTTTGTTATAATTGCGTAACACTATCAGAGGGTGATTGGATTCCCGAATTAGACTTCTTTTCTATTTTGTCTTCTGATAATCTTCTTAATAGCTTGTATTTTACATTTATACATTGGTATTTCAATTTCCGTCATGGTGTTATACCATATATTTTGAATGATTCTATCATCTATGAATATGACATAACCGTCAATCCCCAATGGCAAACAACTATTCCGACCTCTTTTACAAGTTTATTGGCGCGCAATGGATGTAGTATTTATAACTAATTTTACTTTCACGTAAACAGCGGTAGAATTTTTTATTATAAATTATTTTTAATTAAAATTTTACATATAACCCGTGCAATGTAGACGTATCTTTAATATGACGTAATACATATCAACACGTCATATACTACACGTCATCGATCCTTTAGTTACTGAAAATCATGTTTTTTTTAAATCAAGTTTTAAAACTTGTTAAACCGGTTGTTGTATTTAGGCTATGATTATATCCATATTCTCATTATAGTGAAAATAGTTTCTCATTTACTAGTAAAAATGGCTCTGATTACACAGTTTGTTGACAGACGTTATTTTGATGATAATTATGAATATTATGTAGTGATTAATAATTTAAATATTAGACGTGGAATATGGCTAAGAAGAGAAGAGTTTAAAGAAGAACTGGACCAGAGTAAGCTCGTTAGTAAGTTATTTACTACATTTAATCACTGGTTTGCCAATCATCGGTACGGAATGCGACCTTATATCAATGCAGATAATTTGATTGTTTACGAGTACAACATTGATGAAAATGTAAATCTTATCATCAATATACCTGATCGTTATTTTCTCGGCATCTCGGTTACAAATCATGCCAATATAATCTTAAGACAACAAATTCAACAATATATTGATGAAGAGGCCTTTAACTTTAGTGTAGGTTTTAATGATTGCAGAAGAATACCTATAGAGGAAAGACATCTTGTTAACGCAGTTCCGGAAACACTGGACCGAAGGATAACTCTTGTTGACTTCTTCAGAAGTATATATAGATTGTGGAGAGATAATGGTCTCATAAACCGTTTTCACTTATTTCAACACATTGTTGGTAAAAATTGTGTTGTGGCGAAAGACAACATTCCTTTTAAGAATTGGATGCTTGATATCGGACTTCGCGGTTATATTTTGGTCGAGATTAATATGGCTATAAATTATTTGGTGAATTCTCATCCAAATGAACCTGTGATCTTTTTATTTTGTAATAAAAACGATTTTGTTTTTGATCACATAAGTGTAGGCGTGATTAGAAAACAAATCCGATCGGTAGATAACTGCAATTCACATGCATAAATATATATATATCAATTATATTATTTATTTTTTATCAGAATAAACTTGATGTTGATTTTTGGATACCCGGACATTTTATGTATTCTGATGGCAATGGTCAACAGGTTTACAGAGATTTGGCTAACTATTTCGGAAGAGAATGAGGACTACCTGTAAATTTCCTGTTGCATTACTCTGGAAATATTAATCGTGTCGATTCCATGATGCAATCGTTGGAATTCATTGCCAACATCATTGACAACCGCTCAACGGAGTTATTTTTCAACTGAATATTTTATTTTTTATATATACAATTTTTTTTTTTAAAAACCTGTTTTCCTAACGATAACCTTCTAAATTCTTGTTTCAACAATTCAATAAACAATATTTATAAAATAACCTGTTATACAATCATTTCATTTTAGTTTATATATGATTTTGGTATTGAATATTTCATTAAATCATCTGCAATGGTAGGTATATCAAATTGTGATGCTAATTTTCTTATATATAATATTTTTATAGAGTGTGATATTTGATTTATACGAAATCGTTGATCATCGATTTGCCTTTGGTAATCATGAGTTTCTGATTTACCGAAGAATCTTAAGACCAAATGCATTATGGATAACTCAAGATCAACTCATGAGATCTTGTCGTAGAGGTTTAAGACGACGTCTACTACATGCTTTTTCGTATTGGTTTCTTAATGTCAGATTCGGAGCTAGACCTCTAATAACAGATAATGATCTTCCACTACAAAGACCTATTCCGCGTGATCGAACGCTTCCCCACTCTTTTAGATATTTATCTGGACCGGAAATCGGTTCTGCTAAAGATCTTTTATGGTGTCATTTCCGTGATTACATAGTACTGGATTTATTCGACTTCACCGTAGGATTCAATGATTGTCTTGTTCAAGTTTTTGACCGTCGTGTTGTCATTGTGAGATTTATTGGTGACGTTTTAACCTCTTGGAGTAATCTAAATTTAATCCATATCAATTTATCATTCAGTTTTCAGGAAGTAATCGGATGGTTGATTCGTTTTTACAATGCATGCAAATGATTGCAATTCTATTAGATAATGAACCAAATACATTTGTTTTACAATAAAAGTTTATTGAAAAGTAATACATTTAATTTTTAAGTATTATTTTTTTTATCAAATAAAATATTTCATTTATACATTATATTTATTTACCATCACCTCGCAATTAATTTTATACTTAAATTAACATATATGCAAAGAAATAAAGAAAAGTTCTATTCAGGTTCAACGTCGTAAGCGACGCAGTCATTGATAATCACTTCCAATGGTGTAGTTATTGCGCCATGTATTGAGTTTTCAATTGCAATATTTACTTCTTGATTTCTGAGGTTAAGGCATCCCATCACAAAGTTGAAATAAAAATCTTTTAATTCCATAAGTCCAACACGAATTATATTCCCGACTAATAAAACTTCAACCCTGTCGACAGGCATCGCAAAAATTGTACAATTTTGACAATCCTTAAGATGAATGAAACAATTCCCGATGTTAATCTCAATAGGCTTCTCAAAAGTTTTAATAATACTGAATACTTCATTAATTAGATGTTCAATAAATTCGTATTCAAAGTCCAACGTTTTGAATTTATCAAAAATCATACGAAGTAATCGAAGTGTTATTTTTGTTTAATTCTAATTGTCGTTCAAACTTCTCTCCCATGATTATCTTTTCGTGCGATAAATAAATCCGCTTCTTTGTTAAGGTTGTATACATGTGAGTGAACTCATAATAACTATGACTATCAAGTTGTTGTCCTACTTGTGTCATAATTACGTTAGTTATATAACTAAAATAACTTCGTTGTGACTTTCTTCAAATCCTGTATACAATATAACTCGAGGGTACAATTCAAGCGATGTATTTTTTGATTCCGCTTACGGATAAAATAGATTTATATCTGCCCTAATTTTATTGTTAATTAATTTATTAATTTTGTTGAATAGTTCTTCTGAAATAATAATAAAACAAATTATCTCATCTCGCACTTGACTTGCACAACATGGAGTACAAACATTTAAATGAGTCGAATAGTCCCCAATATATGCGTCGATCGGTTCATCAAATGTATTTAAAATATTGAACAATGCTTCTGATGTATTTAAAATAAAATCAATATTTGATTCACTTGATAGAATACTACTATAGAGAACATTATAAATAAATATTGAAACTTTACTTCTAAACAATTCATGAGTTTTATTAAATGATGACCCGTTTATTATCTGTTCTTTTAATAAATTATACCATTTATCATATAAGACAACTGATAGATGAACAAACTCATAATAAGTTTGTGTATAATCATACTTTTCAACTACTCCACTCATTTTTTTTGAAATGAAATTTCATAGAGATAAAGAAACATTTATATGCTTTTATAAAATTATTTTTATTAAAAATAAAACAGGCTAAACCTGTTTCAAAACTAATACCCTTACATTAAAGGTGAGTCAAAATCTCAATGTTAACTTAAATTATCAGTACAAGGTTAATTACTATTACAACTTTTAAAAACCATCACCAATAACGAAGAACAATCACACCCAAAAATGATATAAGTATAATTAATAAAACAATAATAAATTTAGTTTATTTTTAAGCTTTTTACTATTTCATCAACATTTTTAATAATTTCTTCATCATCAGAGAATCCGTCTAACGAATACGTCGAACAAAATAAATCATTGTGCAGCGCATCCGTTATTTTCGATTCGTTTTCATTTTTTGTTAAAGTTTCCACCATGTCGTTGATCACTTTATCGGCCGTCTCAAAGATTTCTTCATCGACTCCAATTGATTCATCCACTTTAATTCGAAGATACTTTTGGATATCGATGAAACTTTTAACCGCATTAGTTATTGTTCTCATTAAACAATTATTACATTTTTCTTGATGTTCAAGATAGTAGCCAATATCAACTCGAATAGGGATATCGAATGCATTTTATTGTTTTCATTTATTACAAAAACAAAATATCTTATGATATTTATTTAGTTAGTTATTATATATATATACATTAGTATACCTTAATTATTAAAATATAAACTATATTATTATTATTATTTTGTAACTGGTACAAATTTTTGTTTCTATTATATATATATATATATATATATATATCTATAGATAAAATATGATAAATAAATTATTAACAATATTATTATTATATCATAAAATAAGAAAATAAAACTTCAATAAAATTATTGTATTTAAAGCATATGTATTTTTTTTGTATATAAAATACATTATTATTGTAAATTTAATCAGTAAACTGCTCTCCAAAAAAAATTTAAAAATTAATAAATAGTTATAATATATTACATTAATTTTTAAATATTAATAAATTAAAAATAATAAAAATTAAAACAATTATAAAAGTTATATTAGTTTAATTGTTTAATAGTGTAAAATACAAACACAGAAAATAATAATAATATACTACTACTATTATATTTAATACTATTATACTAATATAATAATATAATATAAATTATATAATTTTTATTTTTTTAAAAAATCATTAWATTAATAATAATAATGAAAATCAAAACAATTATCATATTATTATTGTGGATATTATTTATCTATAAAATACTAATGCATTCAACAGAGTATTTGAAATACCAGACAAACAATGAATTATATTTCAATAAATCAAATGATAGAAATGTTTTTCATATGAAATCAATGCCATCGATAACCATATGTTTGACTAGTAGTTATCAATGGACTGTTAATACAAACAATAAAAATAATAATCAATTGATTAATAATCTATTATCAAAAGTGGACGATCCGTTTAGTACTGTATTTGTATGTAAAATAAATGGTCAAWCATGTCATAATTATTATCATAATAATAAAAACTACATGCGCTATACCTATACAGGTAGACAGTRTCTAACTATATTTTACCAGGGCAATTTTACTAATTTACAAATAAATCCAAATAGATTACTAACTAATCTATTTTTTGCTTTTTATAATATATCGGATATATCAATAGCATTCTCAACTAGCAATACACCCACACATTTTCAACATCGCATGTATGGGTTGAACGATAAAATGATGACTTACTATGAAATTGAAGCAAATCTCCAGCAATACCTACCGTTTCCCTATCAGACTGATTGCATAGCATATGACAATAATATCGACGATAATAAACAACAATCAACTGATGGACGACCACTAATAGGACGACTGGAGAAACCAAAATCACGTACGGAATGCATGTTAAACATAATGACTGATAGAGAGTATAGAAAATGTAATTATAATTACTATTGGATTCAATATCCTATTAAAAATAAATCAGAAATTCAATCATTAACTAAACAATATAATAAATTACTAAATAATAATTCAATCAACGATTGTTTAGTCGATTATAAAATTAGTGATTTATACCGGAAATGTAAACCCGATTGCAATCGTTATACATATGATATAACAGTTCAGGAAATGGATAATCAATTAATTGTTTTATTGTTTAAACAAATAGTTATTATTAATATTAGAAAACAATTGAAATTACATATAATATATTCACCAAAAATATCAGCCATTAGTTATTGGTGTGAATTTGGAGGACTTATGAGWAGAGATGGGCAAATAGAAASTTTCTAATAAATTTCCGTGAGAAAGTTTCTAGAAAGTTTCTCGTGAATAAATTTCTATAGAAATTTAACTTTATTGTTATACAATAGGATCCCCATATCTATAGTTATTGTAATACTATATTAATAAAATATAATATTATACATATATTATACTATACAGTATAAATTAGTACAATACTATACAAATGAGAAAACTATATATAAAATATTATAATTATTTAATAATAATTAGTTTTGTAAAATTGTATTTACCATTTTATTATATATATCATACTGTAATTTAATTAATTAATTTTTTACTTTAATTAATAATTAAATTACTAATAATAATATTTACGGTAATGTATTGTTATATGATAGCAAATATCAAGATAACAAAATTAAGAGGGGATCCCATAGATAGAAATTTCTTTAAGAAACTTTCTAGAAATTTCTCGATTATTTTATAAATTTCTCTTTTTTGCCAACACTACTTATGAGTATGTTTTGGGGATACAGTTGTTATACATTATTAACTAAATGTTTGGAAATATTTTCATTGAAAAAAATGTTAACAACTATTATTAGATATAATAGGAAACTTAGAAAGTTTAATAATATTATCAATAAATATTTTAATAATTATTTTATTAAACAATTAATTAATTATTTAATATTTTCAATATGTTTACTGATAATGTGTTGGCATTTATTATCGATAGTGAAAACATATCAAACATATCAAATTCAAACTAAAATAAAATTCAAAAACACTATTAGATTACCAATGATTTCATTAATATTTACACCAATCGTACCATTWGTTCAACAATTATCTATCGATGATAGGCATAGAAATTATTCAGATATTTATAAACATTTAAATAAATATGGTTTACATTTGTTAAACACCAGTACTAGACAACAATTGTTTGAATTATTTCAATCAAAAATTGATTGTCGATTTGAATTCAATGATGATTTCAATACTAGTGTTGATTGTACTGAAAAACAATTATTTTTGGGTAAATTTTATTTAACATTTTATAGACCACTATTAAGATTTGATTATTCAATAATATATAAACAATTGTTGTTTTCATCAATGAATCAAACATACATTGATTATGTTAGCAGTCGTAGACATCAACTAAAATATTTATCAATTAAATTGAATAATAGTTTTATTATTAATAATAATAATAATTATTTTATTAAAAAAAACATTGCAGACACTGTTTGACGATTGGAATTCAAATAATGTAATTGATATCAAATTAAATAGTTTAACAAATGTTTTCTATACGACTAAAGCCATTAAACTATTAAACATTAATAGCAATAGTAATCAATGTTTAGACGAAAAATCAATAATTGATAAACCATTTGATCCAATAGTTTATGATAATTATAGATTGCAATCAATTAATAATTGTATTAGAAATGAATATTTAATAACCAATAGTTGTCAACCATTTATTTACAATGAAATTGATTTATCAAAGAATATAACTACTAATGATATAATTGATTGCGAGAGCAATGAAAATCATATTGATTTATATAAAACTATTCAAACAAAATGTGTGAAACAAACAATAGGAAAGTGTTTGCGAATATTACCGGATATTAGTTCAACAACAGTGGGGTTGTCCTCAACGTCTACGGGATTCCCGACGTATACTCAGATCAATATAATACCCAAACATGGATTAGAGCCACAAATCACTGAACAGTTATAAATGGATATCTATTCACTAATCTATGAAATCGGTGGTACTATTGGTATGTGGATCGGCATATCTGTAGTCACATGTAGTCAACTATATTCATACATATATTATACTATCAAAACATTATATAATATTTATATCAATTATAAAAATCGTGTTATAGTTATTTAACTATATATATAATATTTATTATATGTCATAAAATTTATTATTGTTGTTTATTTTATTAGTTGTTTGTTTGTAATATTAATATAATTGTATGTAAATTTGCAAAATTACTTTAATGTTTTATTAGCTAATTTTAAAAAAATATTATTTAATTAATTCATAAAATTATTATTATTGTTATTGTTGTTGTCAATTATCAATTACTTAATTGTATTATTAATATAACTATATATTGAATTTGCTAAACAACTAATGTTTTAGATAATAATTAAATTTTATTTAATTAGTAATATAGTTATTTTTTGCATTTAATGTTTAAAAAACTTTATTTACATATTAATAGCTAATCGATTAAATATAACTTAAAGTAAAATAATTTTTAATTATGTCTAATTATTTCTAATAACTAAATGTTTAATACATGATATACATGTATGTGTCACAACATTTTTATTAGTAGAAACAACAACAAAAATCTAATTTTTTTTCATAACATATTTTTACATAATATTATATTTTACATATTTAGTAATATTTATTTGTTATATATATTAATTTACAAATAATTTCTAATATTTACTAACATGTATTATAAGTATATGTATTATATATATTAATAAATATAATTATATTGTAAATTATTAAACGGTATAAAAATAATACTTATAATAGACTTATAATATTTCCATATATTTTAGTCAATTTTTAAAACTATTATTATTATTATCAAAAAATTACTAATCGATTGATTATTTGTTATATAGTATTATAATTAAAATATAATAATACTAATAATTAAACATATAAAACAATTGGATTACAATATATATAATTTTTATAAATGTTAATAATAATAAGGTAATAAAATATATCATATTTTTCAATGTTTTTATAATTAATTTTAGTTGTTTATGTTGTCAAGTGTTTGTTTATTTATATAACTAAATAATAATTTTTAATATAAATTTCATATATTATGTTACAATATATTTATTGAATTATTGTTTATATTATTATTGTTTATTAATATCATACATATATTTCTAGTCAAACAGTTATCAGGTAAACAATTAATTGTAGTTAATTAAAAAAATATTACTAAATAAATTTTAATAATTATTTAGTAATTATAATGAACAAATATTTTTGTTAATGATTAAAATATTTTTTCAACATAAAAAACTAATTTATTATTTTATTTTTTAAAAATAATAATTCAATTGAAATATAAATTATGGATGATTTTATATATGGCTAATTAAAACTTAATATAAATTAATGAAATATAATATTAAATAATATAATATTAAAATTACAGTTTAATGAGAGATTAATTTTAAAAAAATTAGATTTAGTTAAATTTATAATGAATATTAATTTTAATTCATATATTTTAATCAAATTTAATGATATCTAAATAGATTTTTATGTTTCATAATATAATTTAATTATTTTATTTTAATTAATTATTATAACATATTATTACAATAAGTAATTAATAGAAAATTTCAATATAATAAATAATTTTACTAATTATTTAAATAAACTAAAAATTAAAATATTATTTTTTTAGTTACTATTATTTATTGTTTATTCTAATTTAAATAATTACAAATCTATTATTACAATTGATACTAGTTAAAATCTAGTTAAAATATGATTGCATTAATTATATATTATTTTTAGCAAATGTTAAATTTAAAAAAAATTACAATATATTTAATGAATTTTTGAGATATTGAACTATACAGTAATCTACATTATTAAATAATTGATGATAAAAATTTAAACTTAATTATTTAAATTGCATTTTTTTTTATAAAAATTTAGTTTAAATTTTAATATAAAACTTTTAAATTTATATATTAATTAAATTAATAATTTTTTATTTAATGCTATTTATTTCAATTACAGTATCACAATCACACAATCAAATACAGTATAATATTATATAATAATTTTATGTAAAAAAAGTAACATAATTATTGTATTGTATTTTATTTATTTTATTTTTTTCTTGAAATTTTAAAACTTAATATTTGATTTATTGAAATTATCAAAATAAAATAAATATAGTATTTATTATTTATATATAAAGACAATGTAAACACTTATATGATATACTAATAGACAAAAATAAACTGAATTAATAAACAAAAATCTATTGAAAAAATCTATTTTCTATGAACTGGTTGTCAAACTACTGGTTGTATTGAAATCTACTGTTTCTCTGTATATATCTGTCTGTATATCTCTCATACGTGCGATCACTCATACATTTAACATAACGTTTATTTATCACTTAATAAACTAATAAATTAAAACAATTTATATAATTGTGTTAATTATTACTCTATTAAAAAATTACAGTTTAAAAATTCAAAAAAAAAAATTAATAGATGAATATATAATATACAAAATTTTATTTAATATTTAAATTTACAACTATATTGTACACAAATTTAGAAAAAAAAATTGAATTCAATTATTTTATTTAAAATAATATTTATTTGTTAATTTATTTATCATAAAAATTACTTGTTAATAATTAACAACAATTAATTTTTATATTTAATCTATAAATTATTGGGGAAAAAATTATCATTAACAATTAAGTTTGAAAATAATTAAACAATTATTTTTAAAAAAATCAATAAATAAATTATTAGGTGATATATACAGTATAATATAACAATATTTATATTTTATAAATAATTAAAATTAATAAGAAATATTTATATATAATTATTTTTTATGTTTTGATTATAAAATAAAAGTTAAATTATTTTTTAAAAAAATTAAAATTACTGTTTCAGCGATCGGTCTTATCTGTCAACTTTTTGGACAGTCGTATCGGTCATCCGCCTAGTGGTCAGTCCGTATGACTGTCCGTATATCACATATCTGTGTGTCTGTCTGTCTGTCCAATCAAACAATGCCTTTCCTAATGTTTTTTTTAAAATAAAAAATTTAATTTAATTTAATATTAATTAAAAGCAAGTTTTTTGTGTATACCTACCATTAGTAATGCTATCATAGATATTACAGATTAAATATTATTTTACAATATATTGAAATAAAAAATAATTATCATATAAAACAGTTATTTTAAACAATTACTTAAAATGAAATATAAATTTATTAATAATATTGTGATTTTAATGTTATTTAAATGAAAATCATATATATATATATATATATTTAAATAATTTAATATACAACATTTAAATTTTTATTCAAAACTATTAATCTATAAATAATATTTTTTTTATTTTAGATATAATAAAATTATAAATTATTTTAGTTCAAGTTATGGACAGAATAAATAAATATAATTTTTGAAAAAAATGCAAAAAAATGTTTTAAAATACACAAAATAAAAAACCTTACAGTTTGTAAGTAAAAAAAATATATTAAAAATTTTATTTTATTTTTATTTAAAAAAAGTTTTTTTCTTCATCAGTACTAATATATAATACAAAAATATAATCAGAAATTTAATTATAATATTTAATTKACTAATAATAATAATAATTTATTTCTAACTAATTTTATTTAACTAAAATTATATTAAATAATAATATTTAAAAAAACAAATAATTATTAATTGTGATAATCCAATGATTTTTGTTTCAATTTTATTATTATTATTATAAAATTACAACAACTATGGCATGTATTAGACACTTACCTGACTATCAAATATCATAACTTATAAGTAAACGTTGAAAAAATAGTTTTTTATTTGTATTTTAACTAATCTATTATTATTATTATTATTAGTAACATATAATTATATACTAGACTTGTTGTTGTTGTTGATTGTGCTAATATTGTTTTGGGAAACTTTATTAAACAACAATAACTATAAATAAAATTCACCAAAAAAATAAAAATATTAACTCACATAAAAAATAATTATAATTACAATGTATTCAAAAAAAATTTATTACATAAAGTTATTATTATTATTATTAATTATTTGTTATTAATACAAAATAATTATATAAATATAGTATTACTTAAAATAAATATACCTAATTTAATTAATTAATAATAATAATTATTATTATTGAATGTTATTATCTATTTATTAACACAAATTCATCATAAAAAATATAAATGTCACAATTAATTACGTTATTTTAAACATACGAAAAACATATATAGTTTATAATAAGTGAGTTATTAAATAAATAATTATTAATATTGATTAAATAAAATAATAATAAGTCAATAATTATATAAATATTTATTTTTTTAAAATGTAAATTTAACATTTATAATTTTTTGTATAGTACAATGAAATTGATTTTAACAAATTTAATACAAATATTATCAAAAATAATATAAAGTGTAAATATAAATGTTATTATTATTATGTGTATATATTTATCACAAAAACATACAATAATTACAACAGAATAAAATTTTTATTAAATGATTTAAAAAAATAATAATTGATTGAATCAATCAGCTATCAAAATAAAATACATAAAAAATATATTTTTTTAAAAAATAAATTAATTTTATTTAATATGTAAATAAATCAATCATAACAAAGTTAAATATAAAAAAATTGATACATTAAACTATTATATAAATTATTTAAAAATTTATTAATTATAATTATTTAAAAAAAAATTATATTACAGTTTTATTATTATTAAAATTATTAATAAATTAATTACTGATTATCCAGATATTATTTTATAATATCAAAATGAAATACTAAAGATATATTTAAAAAAAGATAAATAATATTATTAAATGTTTAAATAAATCAAACAAAACAAAATTAAATATTACATAAAAATTATTATTATTATTTACAATAATTATGTCAATTGAATACTATTGAATGCAATTATTATTATTATTATAATTAGAATAAATTTAATGTTATTTTTTTTCTTTTTTAAATTTTTCTATAAATATTGATTTTTAAAAATAGTAATATTAACATACATTAATTGATTTTTTGTTTAGATWATAATTATTTAAATTTWTTACAAATTATATAATCTATTTATTGAAACAGTARTAACAATAGTAATAATTAATATTTTTATTTTTTTTTAATTATAGTATATTACAAATAATCTAAATTTATATTGTTAATTGATATATTATTGGATTAAATTATTTATTTATTAAAAAAAATTACAGTTATTTATTATAAACTTTTCTCAAAAAAAAAATTTAATACTTCTATYGACTACCATAAAAATAGTATCAATCAATAAATTAATTAAAATTTCTATTTATATACTTATTATTATTATGGCCAAAAATAATCACAAAAAAAATCTAATAATTTAGCAAAAATTTAGTTGTTATGTTAATTAAACAAAATTAATAATTTTATAGTATTTTTGTATTATTAATCAAATAGTTATTGTTTATGATAAGCAACTAAATGGTCAAAACTCTATGTTAGATAAGAATTTATTAATAAAAATAAATTATTATAAAATTAATTTACATTCAATACATTACGAAAGTATTAATTTTTTTTTAACTATTGTATACATTTAAATGCTTTAAAAGTTTTAATTAATTATAAATAAAAAAACAGTTTTAAAACACTTTGTAATGACACTTGACTAATTATAATTAGTTGTTAATTAGATTTATTTTATGAATAAAATATTTATTTAGTAAAAATTACAGTTATTTATTATTTAATACATATATTATTAAATAGTGATAAATCAAAATTTTACATTTTTTAAATATCTTAAATAAATTCTTATCAAAGCAAACTAATAAACTAATTGTAAGTAAATTATATCAAATATAATAACTAAATTGATTTTAGATTACAGTTTTATTTAATTGTTTAATTTTTTTTTGACGATTTTTACATAATTAGTTAAAGGAATTTTACTAAAAAAATTAATTAGTTATTAAATAACAAAATCTAAGAATATTTAGATTTTAATAAAGATTTTCAATTATCTGTATTTTTGTTATTACACTAAAAATTATTTTTATTTGTTATTGTAAATTAATTACTTGTTTTATTTGTAATAATTATGTAATTTTTTTATTATTATTAAGAAATAATTAAGAAATATATAGATAGTAATAATTATTTTAAGATATATAATATAAATATTTTAAATATATTTAATATTATCTTTTTTTTGTTGTTGAATGAAATCTAATTAAATTAATAATTTATAAAGTTATTATAAAATTTAATAATGTCTTAAGATAATGTACTAGTAAACAATTAGTAACTAAAATATATTAAAATATTATTAACTAAATTGATTTAATATTACAGTTTTATTTTTGTTCATAACTCATTTTATTCACTTAATATTATTTATTTTTAATTTTTATATTAATTGGCARTATCAATTATATATGGTATTATAAAATTTTCTAATTTTTTATATAATTAATAATAACATAACAAAACAAAAATACTAAAATATTTTGTAAATATAACTATTAATTATGAAACATAAACTGTAATTATATTAACTTTTATAATAATCAAATAACAAACTGTAAATATAATAACTAACTTATAATTAACTAATATATTCACTAAAATTATTTATACATTAGGATTTCCAGAGCCAATAAATTATTTAATATCAATTTTTAAATATTTCGAAATTTATTATTTAAATTCTATTTTTAAATTAATTAAATTAAAAACTTGTTTCTAAGTCTAAAATATACAATTAAAAGTAACAAATAACTTATATAAACACTTTATATTTATATTAAATTTTTATTATATAATAAATATACTTAGAAATTAAAAGTATATTTTAATAATAAAGATAATTTAATAATAAATTTTTTAAAAAAATTTTTGTATATCACTTTGTGTACTAATTTTGAATAAAATAATCTAAAATATAGAGAGTGATTAAAAATTAAACTTATTTTACAGTTTTTTAAAGTTTTAAAGTTTTAAATTTTTGACTTTATGATTAAAAATGATTTATTACAGCAAATTAATTATAATGAGTTTTAAATTATAAAAACTAAATTATCTATTTTAATACATAAATAGTAAAACTGTAATTTAAATCTTTTATTATTTATTAGTATATTAAATAAAAAAATAATAATATTTTAATAATTTGAACTATATCAATATTTTATTTTGAATTTAATTTTAATTTCCAATTAGTTTGTTATTATATATAAGTTACTAGTTTTTTAAAAATATTTAATGAAAACAATTGTTTTGTAGAAAAAAAAACTATCGAAATGTTATTATATAACTTAAAAAACTGTAATTATATTAAATTATTAATAATTGATTAATTTAATTGCATTTACTTTAATAACTATTAGATTCATGATAGGGATGATTCATGATAATTTATATTAATATATATTATTTTTATCACAGTTAAAACATTAATTAATTATTTAGAAATAAAACATATATTTAAACATTTCTAAAGTAAAATAAAAGTCTAAATAAAAAAAAGTATCAATTAATTAATTATTTTTTCTATTTATAATTGTCTAATAATATATATATATAATTTTAATACTGTAAAAATTATCAAAATTACAAAATTAATTATTATTATCGCAATTATAGTAAACTATATTAGTATAAAAACGAAATTAATTAATCTATTAATACAAAGTTATAACTATCATTTAGTATTTATATATTTACTGTATATTAGATTCATAAAACAATAATATAAAAATATTTAAAAAAATATTAATTATTATTAATATATTTCAAAACAAAAATAATCAATAATTTAATAAACTATTTATTATTATTATTATTAATAGAATAACATATAACTGTAAAATAAATCATTATTTATAATAAATATATTAAGTATTAAACTATTGATTTTTAAATTAGCACCCCTAGCAGTACCGCTAAAAAATATTTTATTAAAATATTTTATAGGGTGGCATTAAGTTATTGCATCAAAATAACTACAAAAAATGTATATAATTATTATAAAATTAACGTTTATTGTATTTTATTATAGGTTATTATTATACAGTTAAATAATGGAATAAAATTATAAAATTATAAATATTTTTACATTTAGTAAACATCCTCCGATTGGTTATTTTTATCAATTTTTAATTTTTATTTTAATTTATTATCTAAATTTAAAAAAATTAATTATATTAAAAAATTTTTGTATAAAAAATTAAATTTTTCAGTATATTTTTAGTATTTATATTTATTATAAGTAGATTTTATTAATAAAGATAGTTTAATCTTAATTTTTTTTGTTAGTTTTGTATAACATTTTGTGTACTAATATTGTATAAAATAGTCTAAGATATACAAAATGATTAAAATTAAACAAAAACTAACAATTATTAATACAATTAAAACAAAAATAAATACATGTATCATAATATCATTAATTTTAATTTAAAAAAAAATATTATATTAGTTATAAATGTACATTAATTTATTACTAATTTATAATAAAAACAAATATATTAGTAAAACTGTAAATATTTTTAAACAAATAGATATAAAATTATAAAATTAATAAAAAAAATTTTCTTAGTAAATCTAATTTATTTTTTCAATTAAAATGTTTAAAGTATTTAATTATGTTATTTACTTTATAAAAAAATTTACTTTTAATTAAATAAGATAATTAATTAAAATATAATATAAATATGTTTAATCAATTTATTTGTTTTATTATTATTATTATTGAATATTTTTTAATAATAAATTAAACGTTAGTTTAAAAATATAGTAACAACTAATTATAAATTAAACTATTAGGTTATGAATCAATATTTTTTTAAAATAAACAAAATAATAAACTTTTATTAAAAATTATTTATAATATAAACATGTTTTTTAGTTATATTATACTGTAGTAATATATGATAAAAAAAATCATTGATATTTACTAAAATTTACCTATTTGTTTAATTTTAATATTATTATATTTTTAGTATATTTTTATTTTCTATTATAATTATAAAACTGTAAACATTAATAAAATAACTAAATTAAATTAATTATAATATATATAGTAGATTATATTAGAGTTGCATTGGAGAAAAATTTTTTAAATAAAATTAATAATTATTTAAAAATTAATTTTTCTACAAAATGATAACTATCATTTAGTATATATTTATATACATTATACTAAATGATAGTTATAACAGTAGATAAATTAATTTTTAATTAATTATCTGATAAAAAAATAAAGTAATAAATCATTAAAATATTTTTAAAAATATCAATTATATCAAATTAATAAAAACAAATTATTATTAATTTATTTCAAAACAAAAAAATAATTAAGTATTTAATATCTATTAATTTAATTATATAAATAAAGTAATTTGATATAATTGATAGTTTTTTTTATTATTATTAATTGAATATCATAAAACTGTAAAATAAATTATTAGTTAATATAATTATATTAAGTATTAAACTATTGATTTTTAAATTTGAGTTGTTAGTTTTGCTGATAAAATTAATATTTTATTAAAATATTTTATAGATGGCCATTAAGTTATGGCGGAAAATAACAACACGAAAAAACTACTTATTTACAAATTTTATTTTTTAAATTAGCTGTTAGTTGTTATTTTTAATAATAACAAAATTAGTAATTTTATAATATTATTGTATTTTAATGAACTAATTAAATTTTAAAAAATAAATATAAATATTTAATTATTTAGTTTTTATTAATAATATTAATGTATTATTTTAAATTAATCCCATTTAATTAATCAAAAACTGTAAAATATTTTTATTTTTTATATTAATATAAAATAATTATATATATTTTCAAATTATTCAGTACTTTAACTAATATTTGATAATTAATATTTTGGTTTACAAAAAAAAACATATTAACAGCTTTATTTATTATTTAATAAACTAACAATAAATGTTTTATTTAAATATTAAATTAATAAAATTATAATTAATATATTAATGTATTAGTTTTAAAAAAAACTAATTATTTGATATATAAATAAGTTTAATATTAGTATTTGAATTATTTAACTTTCTTTACAGTTTTATTACAACATATATTTTAATATAAAAAAACTGTTATATTATTATTTTTTAGGTATTGTTTTTATTTTTAAAAAAATACCAAATTTATTATATCTAATAATTATTAATTAGAAAATTACTATTGATTATTAATGTATACTGTATTTCATTATAGATTTCTTATGATTATTATATACAGTTAAGCAAACAAATAATTATATTGAAAATTAGATTTAAAAAAAAAATAATTTAAAAACAATTAAGTAATAAATTATTTTTTAATTTTTATAAATTTAATTGTTGTCATATGCTTTCTAGGAATTAAATAATTTTGATTAATAATATAAATGTTAAAAATCTATACCAATTAATTAATTACAGTTTCTATAATCTAATATATAAAAACATAATTAATTTTAAAATTATAATGATTTAAAATATAAATAAATTATTTCATAATTATCATAATTATAGTAAACAATATTAGTTAAGTGGACAATTAACATTTTATTTTAATGATAAAAATATATAAAAAAAATTTAATCTAATTTGTTTTATTTTATTTTTATTTTTTGAACTTAATTTTTTATAAATTATAATTTGATAACTATCTTAAAATTAACAAAATATAAATAGTAAATAATTTTTTTTGTGTTTTTACATACCTGTGTAGGGCTCATATGTTTTTAGTTTTATTTATATACAAATTATTTAGTATATAATTACAACATTTTGCTTAAATACTAAATGTTTGCAATATATTTCCTAAAATACTTATTTAATAATATTATAAATATAATATAATTTTTATTTAAAATTATTATTTTTATAATAAACATTTAATTAAATTTTTATTAAAAAAATTCTAATAAAATTATCATTAAACTAATGGACAGTTTAGATATTGATTTTATTTTAAAAGTATAAAACATAGTAGCTTCTAATATATATTATATAATAATTAAAATTAATTTTTTTTTGTCTATTTTAAGTTACAGTTTTAATATACTATAATTACTCATCTACTAATTACAATTTTAATAATATCATACTAATAAAATGTTTTTTTTTTAATTATTTTAAATTACCATTATTTTGTAGTAATTTTTAAAATTAAAATTATATTTTCTACTACTTTATTTTGTAATTATTAGCAAATTATTAAAAATCAAGATTAATATTTTATTAAAAAAACAAAATAGTATTTTATAATAAGAAAAAATTATCTAAATAATTAATTATTATAAATAATACTGTAATAAATTATTATACTAATTTATTAATTAATAATTAGCATTACTTTTTAATAAATTAGCTATGGCTGTAAATTGCTAAATTACATTTTTTAGATAATTAAATTTTATTTGTTACAAATTTATTATTAATAATTATATTATTAATAAATAAAAAATTTACATATAAACTATTGACTTACAAATTAATAAAATATCAGCAAAAAATTTATTATTAGACAATTTGTTAATATATTAAAATATAAATTTCGTTAATCAACAGAATCTTTTAAAAAAAATTTTGATTTTAAATATAACTCTTATAAATGTTAATTATTTTTTTAATTACAGTTTCGGTTATTATAGTCTAAAATTTAATTATTTATTATTAAGTATTTAATTATTATTATTTATTTTTTTAAATTAATTTTTAAATAATTTTACTATTTTAAAAATAAAAAAAATTAATTTTTTTAAATTATAATAATATATAATCTATTTGTAATTTTTTATACTTTTTACTAAATTATCTAATAAATTATATATATATTTTTCTAATAAAAATAAAAATTTGTAATTTTATTTAATTATTTAATTATTATTAACTTATATATTTTTTGTTTTATATTTTTATAGTTTAATTTACATAACTTGTTTATATACTTTAATTTAAAAAATTTATTATAAAATATTAATATATTGTTAACTTATATAAATATTATAAAAAAAATTGTTAATTAATTTTTTAAAAATTGTTAATTAAGTTTTTAAAAATAAAAACATTAAGTGTCAAGCCATTGGAAATTTATAAAACATAATAAAACAATGAATTTTCAAATTAAACAAAATACAATTTATTTAACCTAATTTAATTAATTAATAAATATATAATATTAATTGTTAGTTAGATATTATATTTTAATATATATATTAAAAATTATAAAATCAATCATGTTATTATAAGCTTATTTATACTGAATTAGTACTATAAATAAAAAAAACTATAAAATATATTTTTGTACAATAGTTTACTAATTGCTAAGTATTTTTTTAGTAAATTTAAAGTAAATTATTTTAACTTTTGAAATATTTGTATGTTATTTATACTCTAATAAAATTATTTTTTTTAATTATATTTTTATAAATTTTATTATATTATTATAAATTATTAAATCAATAATTTTAATAGTAGTTAATTTAAACTTAATTAAGTAATATAATATTTATAACAGTATTTTAATTATTTTAATTAGTAATATATTAAGTAAAATATTATTTTGTATAAAATTAGTTTCACAATAAAAAATAAGTTATTTATAACTTATTTAAATCAAATTTCATAATTTTATATTGATTGTTAATAAATTTGTTATATAATATTTATTTTTTTATAATAAAATTGTATTTTTTATTATTTTTTATTATTTTTACTATTTAGTTAAGTAATTAAGTAACATATTAATTTATAATTTAAATTATCTGAAATAATCAAAATTTATATATTATTGGATTAAAATATTTCTCATAAAATTATAGCAAAAAATCTTGATACTCCTATCGATTATCATAAAAAAGTATCAATATATTAATTATCGTCTCTATTTATAATTGTTGAAATAAATTAATAAAATAAAACTAAAATAAATAAATAATTACATTAATGCAATCATTAAACAAATTAAATAAATTATCACAATAATTGTAAAGTATATTAATTTGCAAATATACATTTTTTTGATAAATATTTACTAATTAAATAAAAATTATCATTAAGTATACATATATACATTGTATGATAAGTTCATAAAATTATTATATTGATTAACTGATTGACAAAATAATTTATAAATAATTAAAAAAATATACAAAAAGTATCAATTATTACAAATTAATAAAATCAATTATTATTATATTTAAAAAAATAATTAAGTATTTAATAATTGTTTATTTGATTACATAAATGAAATAATTTAATAAACTATTATTATTATTATTAATAGAAAATCGTATAACTGTAAAATAAATCATTATTAAATTATTGATTTTTAAATTAGCGACACTATATTTTTTTAGTAATTAAGTTATGACAGAAAAATAATTTTTAAAAAATTTAAATTATTTATAAATTTTATTTTATATTAGCATTTAGTTAGTTATGTATATTAAACAAAATTAACAATTTTCTAATAATTCTATATTTTAATAAAATAATTATTATTAGACATTAAAACGTCAAAACTGTTTATTATATAAGATTTTTTTTAATAAAAATAAATTATACTGTAAGTTAAATTTTTTATAAAAATATTTCAAAACAATTATCAATAAATTTAATTAAAATTAATCACTGACGTCTTGTTTACTAAAGTATTAATAATTTTGATTAACAATATAAATGCTATAACTTTATATCAATTAATTAATTACAGCTAAATAAAACATTAAACTTGTTTATTAGTTTTAATAGTAATTTTTAATTATTAGAATAAAATAATTATTATTTAATAATAAATATTGTTATTTAATTATATTAATTATCTAGTATTCATTCAAATCATTATATAAATCATAATTGATTGTAATTAATTTTTATTTATTAAAATTTTATAAAATTATCATTAATTATTTTTAAAAATAAATTATTTAAATCAGAATTTTTGTTAATTTATAAACTTTTTTTTTGAAACATTACTTAATAAATTATTTAAATTTTCAAGACAATTTCAGTTATTATTTTTTAATTATTCACTAATTTGTTTAAAAATAAAATATTTAATACTTGTTTACACAATTTGATTCAATAAAATAATTTCTATATATATTTCAATAATTTTTTAAATGTTTTTAAATTAAAAAAATATAACAAACTGTAATAAAAAAAAATTTGAACTAAAATTATTTTAAATAATAAAATATTTTTAAATTAAAATTAGTTGATTAATCACTAAGGTTTTTATTATAATTTGTAGACAATTATCTAGTTTTTACAGTATAAGTAATAGAAATTAAATTATTATTCAAAAACTATATATTAAAATTACAATTATTTTTGAATTTATATTTTAAAATTTATAATTATTGATAAAATATTGTTATTAAAAAAGTTTTTTTTAATAATCTCACTTATAATTAAATAAAATAAAAGAAATATTAAATTATTTATTTACTAAAATAAAAAATATTTGTTTAATTAAATGTTTATATTTTATTAACTAGAAATCAGTTATACTTATATGAAATTTAATATTAACAATTTTTTTTATAAAAATAATAAAATATATAATTATTTAATTTAATTTTATACGAAAAAACATAACATTTAAATACTAAATAAATTACGTTAAGATTATAATAATATAAATTAGAAACAACAACAACAAAACTTACCAAAAAAAACTTAATGGACGCCATTGTTATCTATCGGGTATACAATCGTCAATCACTACCGTAACCAATGTCCGCAATTACCCGTCGGTTCACTACTACTACTACTACTACTAACTGTTTACCGCAACAATCATTAGTTAAATCACTTATAAAAACATTGAAAACACAAAATACATGACTGAATGTTCACTTAATAATGAAAATGATTTGAAAGTAATTAAATAATAATAATAATAATACTAAATATTTATTTAAATTATTATTATAACAATATATTAAACGTTAGTTTAAAAATAGTATCAACAACTAATTATAAAACAAACAATTAGATTATGTATCATTATTTTTTTTAAATAAAAAAAATAATAAACTTTTATTAAAAATAATTAATAATATAAACATGTTTTTTTAGTCATATTATAGAAATTTAAATTTATGGACATCGTATTTTATAAAATTTTTTTTATTTTTTTTTAATTATATATTTAGATTATTATAAAACATTTATTTGTTACAGTTTTTTTTTAAAAATATATATATATTTATAACATTAGTTGTTATAAAATTTTAGTATATCTGTATTAGAATATCAATTAATAATTAAAATAATTTTTTTTCTATATTAAACAGTTATCTATTTATTTATTATATTAATTTATAATTGCAAAAATAATTTTTAATCATAAATATAATTAATCAAACTTTTAGTAACATATTTAATAATAAAATATAATAAAAAAATTTTATTTTTATATACAGTTTTAGGACAAACATTATAGAAATTATTATTTTATTTAAAAAAAAATATCTAAAAAATTAATATAATAAACAGTAGTTTATAAATTTATAGAAAAATCATTTTATAAACATTTTTAGACATTATATTAGTAATATTAATAATAAATCTAAAAATTTATAAATTATTATTTTTAAATTAATCGAATTTGATATTATTAGTATTAAATGTTATTAAAAGTACATCTATTTATTAATTACAGTTTCAATTTAGAATATAAAATAAACTTAAATAATTATAAAACTGTAAAAACATTAATAAAATAACTAAATTAATTTAAATAATTTTAATTATGTAAAATATAATATGTAAACAAATGTAATTTTATTAAAAATAAAAATGTTTATTTATTTAAATTTTTAATATCTTTTTGACTAATTAAAAAATATCAAAACAGTTAATATTTTTTGTTTTGTTTTATATTTAAAAAAAATTCAAAATTATTTGATTCTAATAACTTTTAATTTTAAAATCATAAATTTTATTTTATTTCCAGTTATTTAAGTATGATTATTATTTTACTAATTATTACTAATTTTTATTATTTGTTATCTCAATTTTGAATTTTAATTAATAATAATTAATTAATCACCAGTGTTAAAAAAATCAAATCAAGTTTTTGCATATTATCTATTAAATTGGTTTATTAAATATATTAATAGAATAAAATATTAATTTATTAAAAAATTACAGTTATTTAATAATATATTGCTATATGAATAAATTAAAATGATAACATTTTATCATTTTTTTTAAATATAAAAATGGTTTTTTATAATAATTTCTAGATAATTATTTAGTTTAACACTACCAGTAATAGTAACATTATTGGTATTTAAAAATTTTATATTAAACTCAGGAATATTTGCGCAATAAAAACAATATTTAAAAAAAAATATTATATAAATATTGTAAAAACTTAATTAGTAATAAWGTAATATCATAATTTATAATATGCATATATTAATTGTTATCTAATTAATAAGTAATATTAGTTATCTAATATTCATTCAAATTATTATATAAATCATAATTGATTTTTATTTATTATTATTATATATATATTTTTYAATAAATTAGTTTAATCATAATTTTTATGTTAATTTATAAACTTATTTTTTGAAACATAAACTAACAAATATTAAAATTTCAGTTATTACTTTTTAATAATTAAAATTTAATTATTCACTAATATATTTAACAATTTTTAATATTGTTTTACACAATTTGATGCAATCATATAAATTAATTTTGTTTATATGTTTTTAAATCAACAATTATTAGAAACTTTAAACATTAAAATCATTAATAATTAATATTTGTTTTTAAACAAAAAAAAACTAGTTATTTGATGGTTTTGAATTGTTTTAAAAAAATTAAAAACAAATTAATCTATTTTAATTAATAAATTTGCATCCAAAATTTAGTTTTTAATTAGAAATATTATATGAATAAAATATTTATTTTTTAAAAATTACAGTTATTTAATACTATATATTGTTGAATATTAATCTAATTTTATATAATCAGTGCTAATAACACAATAGGTATTTTAAGAAAAACAGTTTATTAAAATTAGTAATTGTTTCAAGGTAAATAACTTATAATATAAAAAAAAWTTATATATATAGTTATTTTGTTATTTAGTTTTTTTTTWAAATATAGTAAATAACTTAATTAAATGATATAACTTTATTTTTTAAAATTTTATTTTTATTTATTATAATTATATATAATTATTATATATATTTTTAAAAATTTATAAACTTTTTTTTTAAAATTTAAAATTAAATTCAATTAACTTTATCTAATATTTGATAACTAATATTTTGTTTTACAAAAATAATTAAAAGTGGCATTTATATGCTATTTTAAATTTAATTTAAAAAGTTTATTTTCTTTTAATAGAAAAAAATTAAAAATTTACAGTTTAGTAAAAATTCATTAAAAAAATTAGTTAAATTTAAGTTTTAGTTTTATTTAAATAAATTAATCTAATAAAATATATCAATTTTTTTAAATATATTTTTATTGTACTTATTGCATTAGTGTTATTGTTGTAAATTATTTAATAGTATTATGTAATTATAATTTAGGTTTCAATTATCAAATTGATAAACTGTAATTTAATTTTAGTGATTAAATATTTATAAACAATTTATTTATATAAATAAAAAATAGTTTACGTATGGTTAGAAATTGTTTATAAATGTATTTTTAAATTTGATTATTAATTCAATTACATTATAAATTTTAAAACATTTCGATTTTTATAACATATTTTATAATAAATAATTTAATAAAATACTAAATAAATTGTTTTTTAAGTTAAAATTATCATTTAGTTAATATTTTTTTTAAAAAAACGGCTCACTACTATAGATATGTTTTAAATTGGTTTTTAAAATATAAAAAAAATTACTATTTGTTTTACTGTTTTTTTTAAAAAATAAATTATTGTTAAAAATGTAAATATATATTATTATATTAAATAATATAAGTATTTAGTAAATAACGTAAAAAATAAAAATTTAAAACTTAATTTTTACTTTGCCATCATTATAATCTATATTGTTTATTTATATTTTTATAATTTAAATAAAAATAATTTATTTTAATAACTACGTTACAGTTTTATAATAATCATATGTTATTGATAGTTTTTTTTATAATAAAATAAAAGAAATTTATAAAAAACTTATTAAATAACTTTAGTAATTATAATTGATTTAAGTTATTCAAATGGCTAACAATTTTTTCAATTATAAATATATCAATTCAATTAATTTTAATTGTTTTTTTTCAAAGTAAATTATTTATAATTATATAAATTTAGTAAATTTTTTTATAAGCAAATAAATTGTGTAATTTGTTTAAAAATTATTAATAATAAAAACAATTGATAAAAATTAATTAATAGATTTAAATTAAATTCAATAACAACAACAAAAATCAAATCATTATATATCAACACATTTTATTAAATAATGAAAACTTTATATTAATTAAAACTTGTTAAATATAATGAGTTATAATAAATATATAACTAGTATAACTAATTATTAATAAATTATTAATTTATAATGAATACCAGATAACGGAAACTTTTTTAATTAAATAATTTATGATAACAACAAAAATTTCTAATTTAAATAAATTATATTTTATTAATTTATAATTCTTATATCTTTACAATTTATAAAAAAAGTTATTACAAATTTAAACTACAAAAATAATAGCAATTAGATCATTTATATCAATATTGTTAAATATGATAAATTTATATAATATAGATTCTATATTATGGAGTTTTAAGTATATTTTTTATATATGACTTTAATTTTAGTAAAATAATTTATGTCCTATTATTTCTAGTAATTATGTTTACAAAAATATAATATTTAAAATTTTAGAAACATTTTATTACAATACTTAGTAAATCATTAGTTAAGTTAATTTTTATATAAAAAAACTGTAATTATATTCAATTATTTAGATATTAATAAATAAATGTATTATATTTTTTCTACTTAAGGAAGAATTCACGGAAATTATATTTTTATTTTTATATATTTTATAAATAATTAATAAATTTATTAGTTATAATAGAATATATTTTTTTCAATAAAAAATATATTAATTTATTAAATAAGTTTTTAATAAGTTAATTAAAAAAATGTATTAAAACTTAATGTTAATTGCAAAATAAATATTTAATAATAATATTAAAAAAAAACAAAAATAAATTAAATAATTAATATTATTCAATTTTTATCATTCATTTAATAATTATAAAATTTTACTAATTATTTCCTACTATTTGTTTAGAAAAAATTTATTTATAAATGATTTAATTTGATTAAAATTATATATATATATATGAGTAAATACTTATAAACTATTAATTTAAAATAAATATCTTATAACGAAAACTTTTCAATTAAATGATTTATAAATTATAATTTTATAATTATTTTAATTAAATTTTTTATAAACTAATTAATATATAATAAGTATTATATCTTTAAAGTTTATTAAAAAAGTTATTATTAAAAATAATTAATCTACAAATACAGTAATATTATCAATGAAATCATTTAGGTATTATTGAAAAATATAATTAAAATTATAATTAAAATTATAGTAAGTTATTAACTTTAGTATCATTAGATAACAAAAAAAAATATTTAATTTTTTATTTATTACTATTCATTCATAGCTAATATTTTTAGTATTTTTTTCAAAGTATTAATAAGTTTTTTATAATTATATAAATTTAGTGAATTTTTAACAATTAAAAATAAACCGTGTAATAGATTGCTTAAAAATAATTATTAATAAATACAATTACTAAAAATTGTTCATATTGTTGTTTACAGTGAATTAAGTAAATAAATTTTAATTCAATAGAATTTAATTATTATATTTTTACACATTTTATATAATACTTATTTTTTTTTTGAAACCAATTTCAAAAAGTTGTTTATAAAAAACTTGTTGTATATATGAGTAAATATTTAAATAACTATTATATTAATTATTAATAAACTATTAATTTATAATAWATCCAAGATAACGGAAATTTTTCAATTAAGTTATTTATGATTTAAAAAAAATTATAAATTAATTAATATATTAGTATATTCTTTTAAAGTATTTTTAAAATTTATTATATAAAAAATTCTATCAATTAAATCATTTAGTCATTATTGAAAAATATAATAAAATTAAAAATTTTAAAAACTGTTAGTTTTAAGTATATTTTTATTTATATAAGATGATAATTTTATTAAAACCTATTCTTAGCTTTCATTGTTTATTATTTTGTTTCCATAAATATAATAATATTTAGAAAAAAATTTAGAAATAATAAGTTAAAATTAAATTTAAAAATTTAATATAAATGATTTGCTATGACTAAAAATGTTATTCTTGTTGTTGAACACAATTTATTATATGTTTTAATTTACTTTTTCAATTAATTTTTAAAAAATCTAAATAAATAATACAGACATAAAATAATTAATTAGTTTAAATAAATATTATTTAAATATAATTATTTTATTAAATTAGATCATTTATTTATACTATTTTAATAATAAATTAAAGATAATTTTTAAATTAAATTGAAAACAAAAATTTACTATTTGCAAGACTGTCAGTTATTGAAATTATGAATATTTATTTAATAATATTTATTATTACAAAATTTTTTTAGCTTGAACCAAAAATTGCAAATTATTGTTTGTTTATTATTATTTTTTATCATTAATACTATTTAAGTGTAAATTTAAAATTAATGTTAAAACAGTATATGAGAAACAAAAATTATTTAATATTTAACAAAATTAATTAATTTTTAGACAATTGTTATTATAATTAGATATAATTTACGGTAAGACCTTGTTGCTAATTAATAAATTTTTATTAGTTAAATAAATATTATAAAATATTAATCAATTTATTAATTACAGTTTCTAATTAATATTTAAAAATATTCAAAATAATTTTATTATTTTTAAAATAGTAAAAATTAATAAAAATATATTTTAATTATTTTAATTAATCAAAAGTATAATAATATAAATAAACTATTAATAATAAATATATTTTATTTAAATTTTATTTAATTTATTAGATTTTAAACTATTATAATTATAAAACTGTAAACATTAATATAATAACTAAATTAATTTAATAATATCAAATATCGTTAACTATTTTAGATAATTTAGTGCTCATAAATTTTTTTTTATAAATATTTACTAATTAATTAATATTTAATTTAACTACAAAGTTATAACTATCATTTAGTTCATATTTATATGCACTGTATATTATGGTCATAAAATTTATTGAATAGACTGCTTGATTAATAAATAAAAAGATATAAATCATTAAAATATAATTTAATAAAACTGTTAAATAAGAAACTATTAATTAAATTAATTGCATTTAATTATTTAGAAATAACTAAATAATTGTTTTATATTTAGTTAGAAATTATTAATTTTTTTAATCATAAAAACTATCAATATTTTAGTTTATAAATAATAACATAAACAATAATAAAATTGTAATTAATTTATAAATGATATGTAAGTTATAATAGAAATTAGTTAATAAGATAGTTAAACATTATATTTAGCTACTAAAAATTAAAGTTGAATAGATTATGTTTAAAAATATTTCAAATTGTTTACTATGTATTTGTAAATTGATATTTAATTCAATTCAATTAAAATTTATATATATATACTTATAATAACGCAGTATATATATAAATACTCATTAAAATAAAATATTAAATGATTAATAATTTTAAAATAATAAATAATTAGTTTTTTAATAAAAATTATAAGTTAGTTAGTGTCATAGATATGTTTTAAATTTGTTTACAATATTTTAAAAATTACAATTTGTTTTACTAAAAATTTTCTTTCATAAATTACTATAATTAAAAAAATCTTATAGTATAATATATATAATATTATAGTAATTTAAAATATTTAGTAAATAAATAAAATTTATATTATATTATATAATTATATAAAAAATTTTGACACATATATTAAACTTAACATTAACTATCAAATAGTATTAATTATTAATCAATATATTTTTTAATAATCTAATACTTTTTTAAAAATATTTTTAGTTAACAATTTGTGTATTGAAAAAATTTTATTGGGCATACTTACTGACAATTAATTACTAATATTTTTTTAACAAAAAAATAATTTAAGTATTTAAGTAATTATCTAAAATCTAATCATAAATACAATAAATTAAAGCATATTTTGGTTATTATTTTATTAAAACATTTAAAGTTAAATTAATTTGTAAAAAACTGTAATTATATTTATTTATTTTGATATTAATAAATAATTGTCTTAAATTTAGTATAATATAAAATTTAATCAAAATAATATTATTTTTTTTCAATTAAAAATATATTAATAAAATAAATTAATTTGTTTTTAATATGTTAATAAAAAAGTGTATTAAAATTATGTTAAATTTGCAAAATAAATACAATATTATCGATGCTGTAATCAACTATAATAATACTAAACTATACTATTTAATTAATAAAAATATTTAACAATAATATCAAAAAAGCAAATAATTTAAAATTAATATTAATCAATTTATATCAATCATTTTTAATTATTAAAATTTTTATTATTATTTTATACTATTTGTTTGGAAAAATTAAGTTTATTTATTTGTTGTTTACTAGCAATTAAATTCAATAATAAATTTCGTCTATATTTTAAATAAATTATTAATTTTTTTTTTAAATTAACAAATATAAACAAACTGTAAATTAAATTATTATTAATTATTATTATATTTAGTAATAAAATATTTGTATAAAAGACTATTATTATTACTATAGTATATAAAATTTTATAATAAACTATTTTTTATAGTATTTATAGTATTTGACTAATTTTATATTGTTAAATAAATTTTAAATGTAAAAATTGATAAATTCAACTAAATTATTAATAATATTCAATTAAAAATATCTATTAAATAGTAAATCGTAGTTAAATAATAATATTTATAAATAATTAAATAAGTTATAATAGAAAATAATTAATAAGATTGTAAATTAATTTTTAAAAAATAATATTTATAAACATATCAATTCAATTAATTAAGTTAATTTTTTAATAAGCTAACAATAAAAGTTTTAATTAATTACTATTATAAATTTTTATCAATTTATTTTTATAATTTATTTCATGTATTATAATATACAGTTTTATACTACAATATAATTATCTTAAACTATATTAAATAAGTTTATTAATTATAATTGATTTTTGTAAAATAATTGGTATAGAATTTTTTCAATTATAAATATATCAATTCAATAAATTTTAATTGTTTTTTCAAAGTATAAAAAAATTATATTTAATTAAGTAACAATATTTAATTAAATATAATTTTTTATAAAAGCAAACAAATAGTTTAAAATTTATTAATAATAAATACAATTAATAAAAATTTTAATATTTTTGTTTACTTTGAATTAATTAAATAKATTTTAATTAAATTCAATAACAAAAAAAATCTAATCAATATATGTTTATACATTTTAAATAATACTTAAGATTTGTTTATAAAATCTTTTAATCAATTAAAACTAGTTATATAAATATGAGTTAATAATTATATAACTAGTATAAATAATTAGTAATAAACTTTTAATTTATAATGAATACCAGATAACGGAAACTTTTTTAATTATATAATTTAATATATATATTAATATATTAATAACAACTAAAATTTATAATTTAAATAAATTATATTTATTTAAATTATAATTCTTATATATTTAAAGTTTATATAAAAGTTATTACAAATTTAAACTACAAAAAATCATAGCAATTAAATCATTTAAATCAATATTGTTAAATATGATAAACTTATATAATATAAATTCACGGAAATTTATATGTATAATGTATAGGTAACTAAATATTTACTAGTATTAAATATAGTTTATTCTATAAAATTTTTTATAAATATAAAAAATATATAATTTAATATTTGAATTAAAAAATTACTATTATTTTAATTACTAATTAATAAATATTAGTAAAAATATTAAACTAATAATAGTTTACAATTTTAATTAAAATAAAAATACAATTAGATTCTTTTTAATTATAATATATATAACAATTTATAAATTGTTACAGATTTATATATATACTGGATTTATATATATATATATATATATATATATATATATATATTAATAACATAATAGCTATTAATTTAAATCAATTGATTGATTAAAACTAAGGACTCATCAAATAATCATAAATACATAAACAAATTGATTACTTAATGTAATAATTGATTATTGGTTAATATTGGTTATAATGTTTATACACTAATGTTTATACTATATACTTATTATAATATTTATTTTATTATTGAATAGTTATAATTAGAAATAATAATAAAATAAATTTGTATATATTTATTATTAGTATATAAAACTATAAATTAAAATATTATCTTTTAAATAACTAACAAGTAAGTAAAATATTATATTATATTTAAAATAACTAAATATTAAACAACATTGGCAACTTTGATAAGCAAAAAACAACAATACTAATTGTAATTAATCAATAACAATCAAATTTAATTAAGTGTTATAATTATTAAAATATTATTAATATATGCTGTTTATTAATTAATTATTTTATTTAACTACATGTTATAATAACTTAAAATTTAAAAAATGTATTAAATAATATAAATTTATTTTAAAATATATTGTTTTAAATATATAATAATTAATAAACTATAAATAAATTTAGTAATAAAAAATAAATTAAGTCTTACATTTTACTTTACTTTTAACTAAATTGGTAATAATTTTTACAATAATTTTTTTGTTTAACTAAAAAATAATTAAAACTTATTTATAAATAATTTTATTTTTATTTATTTAATAATATGCAGTATATTATGAGTATTAAGTATGATGCCAATGATTTTAGATTTATTAGTTGAATATCAATTAATTTACTAACAAATATATTTAATTTAGTGCTATATATAATAATTTGTTTTAATTTAATTTAAATTACTTTTATTAAATTAATTAATAATTTTAATTTATTAGAAAATATAATTAATAGATGATTTATGACATCAATATTTTTAATATTTAATGATAATAAATAATTTAAATATAATTTAATCTAGCACATATTTGTTTTTAAATATTATTTTATATATAAATCAGTAACATTTTTTTAAATTATCACTTTATCTTTATTTAATATATTAATATAATTATAAAATAGCATATGAAGAGCATAGTGTTTTTTTTGAAAAGTTCTACTTAAAAAACTAATAAATGTAAAAATATATAAATTAAATTAATTTATTTGTTTAAATTTAAATAAATAAATTTTTAATTGAATTTTAATTAGTTTTATATAAAAATTAATAATAAAATATATAATAATTTTAAAAAATAGATTTTAAATTAAATTCTAATTAAAATACTGATTTACTTAAAACTAAAAAAAATAAATATAAAAATTAATAAATTCATAAATTAAATTACAGTTTTTTTTTGTTTTAAAAGTTTGTTATATATAATAATTATTAATTAATTAATTATAAACTTTATAAATTAAAAATTTTACAATTAGATATTTATAACAATATTTAGTTTTATAGATAGCCTAATTATATAAATAATTAAAAAAATTATATTAATTAAGCTAAACTATTAAATCAACATTTTAAATATATTTAATCATTGTAGTTATTTAGTTTTAATTAAATTTTTAATTAAATTTATAAAAAAAACATTAATTAATTATTAAAAATATATACAGTATAAAAATTATTTTTTAATGAATCAAATTGTTAGTAATCAACTAATTTTTTTTTGWAAATAACAAATTAAAAAAAACTGTAACCAAAATAATTATTAATTATGTAATATTTATTAATAAAATTATTTTTGTGTTAACGATTAAAAAATAAAAGACTTATTTAATTTTAGTTAATTATATTTTATACAAATTATTATTTTTTTCTTATTATTATACATTTTAGTAAAAATCTATTAAATTTAATATTAAAAATGCATAGTTTAATTTTATTTGAATAAATTATTATTATTTAATTATAATTGAATTGAAAATATATAGTGTTTAGTTATTAATAGGTATATTTTTTAATTTTGTATAATTATAATGTAATTTTTCGGTTATTAAATGAAAAATTCAGTATTTAATTTTAGTGATTATTATTTAATAAACTATTACTAAACTTAAAAACTTTCATAATTATTAAAATTTGTAGTTAGATAAAATTAAACAATAATTAAGTGTAATTAATAAATAAAAAAATCAAATATAATTAAATGTTATAATTATAATAAATATACTATTATATATGCTGTCCATAAATTAATTATAGTTTAATTTTATTTAACTACAAATTTTAATAATTATGAATTTGTTTTTAATGATGTTTTAGATTAAGGTTAGTGAAAACAATAGCATATATTTGCGGAGAGTTTTGAGCTTTTTGTTAAAATTTATATTTTAATTTATTTAAAACAATTGGAATAATTTTAATATTACAGTTTATTGTTTGTAAACTATAATTTAAAATTCTAATCCAAAATAATAAATTTATTAGTAGTTTTGCTATATTTTAATAAGTTAATTAATTACAGTTTTAATTTAAACTGCAAACATTTTAAAAATAATTTTTTAAAAAAATATGTTTATAACTATAAATATTAACATAAAGTACATGATTATGTGATTYTACTTATTAATAAACAATTTACTAAATTATTTGGCAATATATATGATAAAAACAAAAGTATAATAATTAATATAAATTGCTATTGATATCAATGTATATCAACTATAATATTGTATACAATCATGAAAATGGATTAATATTTATATAATTTAACTTTAAATATAATTTTGTATAAATTTACTAATTAATACAATTAAAAAATTATTTAATTAAAAGTAAATTTAAAGTAGTTTTAATTATAGAATAAAAATTTTAGTCATTAATTAATAACATTTAACTACAAAACTTAATGAATATATTATTTAATATACTGTAATTAATAAATTAGTATAAAATTTATTAATAAATTAAATATTGCTTTAAAAACAATTTTTTATAAATTATTTACATATTACAATTTACAATTATTTACTAATATTATATTTGGTATAAATATTTTCATTGCTTTATTAGTTRAATAAAAAAATATTATGTGAATAATATGTAAAATATTTTTGTTAAAAACAAAAAAATAATTTTATTATTAGAGTTTAAATTATAAAAAAAATATTCTCATCAATATTAAAATTATAATTTAAATAATATATTTTATATAATTGAGTAATATGCATATAAAATTTTAAATAAAATTTAGTTTTTGTATTTTTATAATTAATCATAAAACTAATATTATTACTTACAGTATATTTATTATATGACAACTAAACCAAATTTATTAGTAATATTATAAAAAAAAATGTTTAATTTATATATAAGAAAATAATAATAGGTTTAATAATTCTTTCAACTATTTTATGTTAATTTATTTAAATTATAATTATTAAATAATTATTTATCTTTAATTATACAGTTTAAATATTTTTTAGAGAAATTAAGTTTTAAATTAACTCTGAATATCTATTGTTATTAACTATTTATTATTTGAATTTAATATTTATTTTTCTATTTTATTTTTCTTTTCTATTATTTATTTAACTATTTTTAAAAGTTATATTTTTATTGATTTAAAAAAAATTTAATTTTGTTAAAACAAATTGAATAAATAATATTATATGTTTAGTAAACAATCAGTGCATTAGATTAGTTTTAAAATATTACATTTTACTTTACTTTTAACTAAATTGTTAATAAATTTTACAATAATTTTTTTGTTTAACTAAAAAATAATTAAAACATTAAAATATTTATAAATATTTTTATTTTTGTTTACTTAATAATATTACAGTATATTATTATGCCATTGATTTTAAATTTATTAGCTGCATATCAATTAATTTACTAACAAATATATTTAATTTAAAACTATATATTATATATTATAAATTTTATAATTTAGTTTAAATTACATTTATTAAATTAACTAATAATTTTAATTTAGCAGATAAGTTTAATTAATAGATGATTTATCACATCAATATTTTGAATATTTAATGATAATAAATAATTTAAATATAATTTAATCTATAACATATTTGTTTTTAAATATTATTTAATAAATAAAACAGTATCATTTTTTAAATTATCACTTTATATTTATTTAATATATTAATATAAATATAAAATAGCATATAAATAGGATAGTGTTTTTTTAATTTTCTACTTAAAAACTAATAATTGTAAAAATATATAGATTAAATTAATTTATTTGTTTAAATTTCAAAAAAAAATTTAATTGAATTCTAATTACTGATTGATTTATAACTAAAAAATTAATTATAGAAATAGATAAATTCCTAAATTAAATTACTGTTTTTTTTGTTTTAAAAGTTTGTTATATATAATAATTATTAAATATTTATTTATAAACAACTAATAATTTAATTTAATAATAATTAATAATTTTGTTTATCGAAATTTTTTGTTTGTTTATTATTAATAATTTAAAAAATTAGTATATATTAAGTATATAAATTATATTAAGTTAGATTAATTTATTGCATTTAATTTTATTATATTTAGTACAAGATTTTCTAAATTTATCTTAAATACATTAAATAATTAATTAAAATTATTTTATATTATTTTTAATAGATAATTTAAAAATAGTTATTATTAATAGAAATATATTTATATATGCATACATTATTTGATATAATAAAACAAATTGTAAACAAAATTATTATTAATTATAATTATATTAAACAATAAAATATTATGTTAATAATAGACCAATTAAAAATAATGATTATTTATTTTTAATTAAATTTTTAAATTATCAGTTAATTATATATTATAGGAATTACTACTAATTTTTCATATAATTAAAAATAATATATCTATAAAAAAATTGACAAAAAATTACTATTCATTGAAATATTACTATTAATTATATTAAAAACTGTAATTATTTTAAGTAAGCAATAATTGATTAATTTATTTTAAATAATTTTTTAAAAATTTGTAAATATATTAGCTATTTATTGTAAACTGAAACTAATAATTAACATATTTTTTTGTCAAAAACGTGTAATCTAAAAATTTTTAATATTTATTAAATAAAAAAGATATATAATAAATTTTTGTCATAAACTAATATATATTTATTTATTAGTAAAACGATTGAAAATTTAGTTTAATACATATATATTATATAAACTTTAATTTTGTTATATAAATTATATCTAATTTATTATTTATAGTTTTATATAAATATAAATAATAAAATATATAATAATTTTAATTTTCTGATTAATACATAACATTTAAAAACTAAATAAATAACTTAAAAGACCATAATATAAATTGGATATAAAACTTACCCCAAAAAAATACTTAATGGACGCCATTGTTGTCTATCGGGTCTACAATCGTTAATCAATGTCCGCAACTCAACCGTCGGGTCACTACTACTACTACAACTGTTTACCGCAACAATCAATAGTCAAACTCTTAAAAAACATTTAAACACAAAATACATGACTGGAAATATTCAATGATTAATGAATTAAACACTTGAAAGTAATTAAATACTACTAATAATAATAATACTAAATATTTATTTGTTTTTATTATTATTATTGAATATTATTAACAATAAATTAAACGTTAGTTTAAAACTAGTAACAAACTAATTATAAAATAAAACTATTAGATTATCAATCAATTTATTTTTTAGTTAACAAAATAATAAACTTTTATTATAAATAATATATAATATAAACATGTTTTTTAGTAATATTAAAGTTATTTATGATGAATAAAAAAAATAAATATTAAAATTTAAGAGTATTGTGAATATTTAATTAGTTTTTAATTTTAATGTTATTTATCTTATAAAAGAATTATAAATCATTTATTTGTTAGAATTTTTTTTCAAAAATATAGTTTTAAATTAAAATAAAAAAATTATATGTTTATAAATATCTGTTATAAAATTATAATTTATTTTTAATTTAAGTTTTAATTGTCAATTAGTTTGTTATTATATAAATTACTTAATTTTTTATATACTTAATAAAAATAATTATTTTGTAGTAAAAAACTATCGAAATGTTATTATATAACTTTAAAAAACTGTAATTATATTAAATTATTAATAATTGATTAATTTAATTTATTATTTACTTATTACTTTACTAACTTATTTACTTTAATAACTATTAGATTACATTTTAATTTATATTAATATATATAATATTTTTTATCACAGTTAAAACATTAATTAATTATTTAATAAATAAAACAGATATATTTAAACATTTCTAAAGTAAAATAAAAGTTTAAATAAAATAAATAAATAATTATTTTTTCTGTTTATAATTGTTTAAAAATTTAAATATTTATATAATTTTAGTACTGTAAAGATTAATCAAATTTCTAAATAAATTATTTTTATCATAATTATAGTAAACTATAATAGTTTAGAAACAGACAGTTTTTTTTGATAAATAATTACTAATTAATTAATCTATTAATACAAAGTTATAACTATCATTTAGTATCTATATATTTAGTGTATATTAGGTTCATAAAACAATATTATAAAAATATTTTTTAAAAATATCAATTATTACTAATTATTATTAATTGAATTTAAAACAAAAATAATTAATAATTAAATAATTGTTTATTTAATTATATAAATAAAATAATTTAATAAACTACTTATTATCATTATCATTATTAATAGTATATCATAAAACTGTAAAATAAATCATTATTTATTATTAATTTGTTAAATATTAAACTATTGATTTTAAAATTAGAAAATCTAGATTTCACGATAAAAATATTTTTTAGGGGACCATTAAGTTATGAACAAAAATAATAAAAAATTACAATTGTTAAAAAATCAATTCAAATTTTCGTATATTATATATTAAATTTATTTATTATATATAATATTTAAATAAAATAATTTATTAGTAAAAATTACAGTTATTTAATAATAAATATTGTTATATGAATAAATTAAAATGATAGGATTTTTATATTTAAAAAAAATCTATATTGTTATTATTACTGAACTAAACTATTTAATTAATAAATTAAAAAAAATGATTTTAAAATATTTTTAATTATTATTTCATTCTATTTGTTTAGAAAAATTATGTATTTATTAGTTTCTTAATAGATATAATTTTAATAATTTAATGAAAAGATTTAATAATAAATATTTTTCATAAATATAAAAATAAATATTTAATAATAATGCTTTTAAAATCAACAAATATAAACAAACTGTATACTAAATCATTATTTATTATTAATATATTAAGTAATAAAATATATTTCTATTAATGACTATATCTATAGTATATATAATTTTGTTTTACTTTAAAATTATTATTTAATTATTTTATTTTAACATGTATTAATAAAATTAAAATTTGAGTTGATTTATAGTCATAATTTTTGACTAATTTTATATTGTTAATTATATTTTAATAGTAAAAATTGATAAATTGAACTAAATTATTAATAATATTCAATTAAAAAAAAGAAAATCTATTTAATAGTAAATTGTAGTTAAATAATTAAATTTATAAATAATTAAATATGTTATAATAAAAATTAGTTAATTAGATAATTTATCAATTTTGTTTTATATTTATAAATATATCAATTTCTATTTTTAACAATAAAAGTATAAATTTAAATATTATTTAAAAAATTACTTGTTTTAATTTAAAAATAGTATAATAGTACAATTTAGAAAACTGTTTTAAGATTTAAGTATATTTTTTATATATAAGATTTTGTAAAATTTTTTGTTGCCCATAGCTACTAGACTTTTTGTTTACATAATGATATTTATAATTATAATAAATATAAAAATATTTAATTACAGTCTTTAGTATTTAGTAAAAATAAATCAGTTTTAAATTAATTTTTTATCTATAATTTATATAATTTATTACAAATATTATAATATATAGTTTTATATTATAATTTGTTGCTATTGTTTGCTATTAATCATAAATTTATAAAATTTTGTGTATAGGAAACTAATATTGTTTAGTATTAACTATAGTTATTTTTTTTAAAAAATGTTTATTATTAAAAGTTAAAATAATATTTATAATTAAATAATTGGTAAGAAAAATGACTATTATTTTAATTATTTACAAATATTAGTTAGGAAACTAGTTTAAACTACTATTAGATTATAGTTTTAATTTCAATAAAACTCAATTAAATATTATATATAAACTATTAACAATTTTAATAATTAAATTAATGTTATAAATTAAAAAACTACTAATAATTATATTTAGTATATATATTGTATAACAAAAATGTTATTTTTTTAAATAAATAAATTCTACTTTTAAATGATATAATTAAAAACAAATTAAAATTGTTTTAAAAACTTAGACTTAAATAACTTAATCTATAATTGGTATTAATCAGTATCACTATAATCAGTAAATAATAATTATATAAAATTATTTAGTTTTTATTTATTATTTAAGACTAAAACTAATATTTAAAATTATTAAAAAAGTTTTCAAAACAAAACAAAATATTAGTTAATAATCACAATTTAAATTTGATAAAATATAGAAATATTAAATTAATTATTTACTTAATTAAATGTCTATATTTTATTAATTATAGATCAGTTATACATTATATCTAATTTATTATTAACAGTTTTTTTATTTCATTTTTTTAATGATAATGATAAAGAAATATATAATAATTTTAATTTTTTAATAAATATATAAAATTTAAATACTAATCAAATTACTTATTTGTAAAAAAACAACAATATTATATATTAGATATAAAACAACAACAAAACTTACCAAAAAAATAATGGACGCCATTGTTAACTATTGGGTATACAATCGTCAATCAGTGCCGTAATCGATGTCCGCAACTATCCGTCGGTCCACTACTACTACAACTGTTTACCGCAACAATCAGTAGTTAAATCACTTATAAAAACATTGAAACACTAAATACATGACTGAATGTTCACTCATTAATGAGGAAACACTTGAAAGTAATTTAATACTACTAATAATAATTATACTAAATATTTATTTTTATTTATTATTGAATATTATTAACAATAAATTAAACGTTAGTTTAAAAATAGTAACAACAACTAATTATAAATTAAATTATTAGATTATGTATCAATATTTTTTTTAATAAAAAAATAATAAACTTTTATTAAAAAATAATTTTTAATATAAACATGTTAGTTAGTCATTTTATAGAAATTTAAAATTATAAAACATTTATTTATTGCAGTTTTTAATATATATATATATATTTATAATTGTTATAAAATTTTAGTATATATGTAATAGAATATCAATTAATAATTAAAATAATTTTTTTCTATACTAAACAGTTATCTATTTATTTATTATATTATTATAGATAACTATATACTATCAAAAAATAATTTCTAATCATAAAAATATTAGCTAAATTTTTAGTAACTTTTTAAAAAAAAACTAAATAATAATAAAATAATTAAATTTTTACATAGAATTTGTTGACAAAACATTATACAAATTATTTTTTTTAGTAAAATATTATCTAAAAATTTTAATAAAATAAGCAGTAATTTATTAATTGATAGAAAAAAAACATTTTATAATCATTTATAGATTTTAAAAACTATATTAGTAATATTAATAGTAAATCATAAAATTTATAAATTATTATTTTTAAATTAATCAAATTTGTTTTTATAATTATACGCTATATTAAATGTAGATCAATTTATTAATTACAGTTTCAATTTAAAATATAAAATAAACTTAAATAATTAATAAAATATCTAAATTACTTTAAATAATTATAATTTTATTTAWGATAAAGTAGATTAAGTAAACGCCTGTAATTTTATTAAAAATGTTTATTTATTTAAATTTTTAATATCATTTTGACTAATTAAAAGATATCAAAATTATTTGATACTAATAACTTTTAATTATTAATCATAAATTTTATTTTATTTCYAATTATTTATGTATGATTCATTATTTTACTAATTATTACTATTATTTATTAATTGTTATATTAATTGTTTCAACGTTAATAAATAAATAATAATATATATATATATTTATTAAATATTAAACAATTCAGTTATTAACTCTGATGTTAATTATTTATTATTTTTAATTTTATTAATATATTCAAAATATACATATAATATCATTTAAATAATATATTTATGAAATATTTTTTTACTATTTATTGATTAACCGTCAAATTAACACTATTAATTTAAATAAAAAAACTGTATTATATTAAATTAGTAAATATTTGCTATTATWWTAATTAGAATAGAAAAATTTAAAAAAAAATGTTATATAAATATTTTGATTCTAAATAGTAATATTTACATAAATTAATTGATTTATTTTTGTTTAGATAATACAGTAATTTTTAAATATTTCAAATTATATAATTTATCTATTGAAACAATTGAAGTAATAATAGTAAAAATTAACATTTGATATTAATGTATTGTATAAATGTAATTAATAATGTATTCTAAAATTATTTACTTAATTGATATGCTATTAGAATAAAACATTTATTTATTAAAAACAGTTATTTAATAATAATTATTGTTCAATGAATAAATCAAAATGAAATCAATTATAATATTAACTTTTAATTAAATGTCTTATAAATCAATAAATATAAAAAACTTTAATCTAAATCATTATTACTTATAATTAATATAGTTATATATATATATCTTTAATAACAATTAGAAAATAAATTAAAAAAAAAATATTTTTTACAATTTAATTAAACTTAAGCTTATAAAATTATATAAATTACATTATAAAAGTAATATTTTAAAAATAATTATATACATAGATATGTTTTTCAATGGTTTAAAAAAATTAACTAATTAGTTAATTATCAAAAATTTTAATTTAAAAAATCATTACACAATATTTCTAGTATTATTTGTTTATTAGATATATTATATGAATAAAATATTTATTTATTGAAAAATTATAGTTATTTATTATTTAATACTAGTTTGACATTATCAGTGCTATTAACACAATCGATATTTAGAAAAATAGTTTATTAAAAGTGTAAATAACTGATAATAAATTAATAAATATATTTATTTAGTTTTATTAAAATATAATAAATAATTTAAATTAACTAAAAAAAACTCTAACTGATTTTTATTTATTATAATTAATTAAAATTATTATAAATTTAAAAAAATATAAATTAATTATATTTATAATATTTTATAAACTTTTTTTAAAAATACAATATTTTTATTTACAAAAGTTATTAAAGGGGCCATTTTTATACTATTTTAAACTTAATTATAAAAGTTTATTTATTATTATTAGAAAAAAATTAAAAATTTACAGTTTATTTATTTTTATAAAAGTATTTAAATCAACGTTTTATTTAAATAAATTAATATAATATGTCAATTTTTATTTAATAATCTTTATAGTTTTTATTGTATTAGTTATTGTTATTGTTTTAAATTATTAACTAGTTTTATATGTTACTATTTAATGTCATTAGATAATTAATTTTTAAAAAAATTTTAACCCAACAAAATAATATATATATATATATATTAGACCAAATTACCAGGCCAAATTAATTATTTTACTTAATTTAATTATTTTAACTATACCTAACTTAATTATTTTAATTAATTACTAATTTTTGGTAAATAAAATCCTTAACAATACAATTTATTGATTAAATTTATTATTTTTATTTTATTTGTTAGTTTAAAAAAATACTAATATATATATTTTTATTGAATTTTAAAAAATTAGTTAAATACTTAAATACAATTAATTTATTTTATTTGTAACTGTAATTTAGTTTTAATCATAATTTTATAAATGTCAATATTTAAGTAAACTAATTATTTTAGCATAGTTAGAATCCGTATAAATAATTTATTTTATTATTATTATTATTATTGTAATTAAAGCATTAATCAACTAATAATTACAGTTATTTATTATTTAATAATATTTATATATACATCAATAACAAAAATATCATTACTCTTATTTTATTTACTAATCTCATTAATATTTTTAAAAAATATTATTAATATTAAAATTGTTTAAAGAGATTAGTAATTTACTATAAAATTATATGTTATTGTCGTAAAAATAGTAATAAATAATAAATAGTTGTAGCTTTTATTTAACTAAAACTTAAAGTATAATAATAAATATGTTTATTATTTATTAACTTTATTATTAGATTTTATTTACATAAATATTAAATCAAGTATTAAATAATAATTAAAAAAATGTTTTTGTAGTATCATCAAAATTTTATATTTAAGTTAATAAAGTTATAGTTTGATAAATTAGTTGTAAATTATACATGTTTTTCAAACAATAAATTAAATAATAATATTAATAGTTTATAATGCTTTTAATTTTTGTTATTAGTAAGTAATAAACATTTAAAAATATTGACAAAATTATGTTTATAATTTAAATATTAATTAACTAATAATTAAAATTGTTTATGATAATATTACGTTTAAAGTATATAATTTTATTTTATAATTGTTGTAAAATTTTTTTGAAAAAAAATCTAAAAATTTTATTATAATTTAATTATATATTTAGTTTAATTTCAAATCTAATTATAAAACATTTTGATTTTAGAATAATTTATTTAATAAATATAAAATGATTTAAATTTAAAAACATAATTATTTTTTAGTTATTTAAAAAGTTTTATTTTAACTATTAAAATTAATACTAATTAATAAAAATTAATTTCAGTTTAATGAATTTTATTGATTTAGTTTATTTATATTTAAATAAAATAATAAATTTCTATACTATATTTATATCATGTTTTTCAAATATTCACTAAACAAATTGTAATTATATCTTTCAATATTATATATAAAATAAAATAAATTAAATATATATATAGTTCATAACGAAAAATTTAAAATTTAATTATAAATTGAGTAATATTTGGAAGCAATTTAATTTGTTTAATATATTAAACTTAAATTAATAATTTATATATTACTTATGTTACAGTTTAATAATAATCTTATATTATTATAATTTTTTAAAAAACAATTTAAAAAAAACTGTTATCATTTTATTTTATTAATAAAAATTATATAATGTAATTTTGTTATAGAAATTAAGCTTAGATGATTAGCCTGTAATTTTTTTCAAAATTTGTTATTTAATTTTTATTTAAAAAATAATTTTTTCTTATATATTATAAACTTATATATTATTTTGAAATTAAATTTAATAACTTAAAAATGGGAGAGTATGAAAAAAAACAATTTTTTTGAAAAAAAACAAACAATTGTTTRTTTTTTTTCAACCAAAGTATGAAAAAAAACAAAATTTTGTTTTTTTTCATTTTAAGCATAATTTCAATTTAAATCCAAAAAGCAATTTTTTAWAATTACAGTTTTTTATTCTCTAAATTTAAACAATGTTTTTATTGTAAAAATTTATTAATATTTTTATATTTTAATTAGTTTAATTATATTTTTACATTAATTTAATTGTTTTAATTATATTATAATTAATTATTTTATTATAAATTAAATTTTAAAAGTAAAATTATTTTTTTTTATAATTTAAAATAAAAATGTTTAATAACTAGAAGTTTACTATTTATAATCAAAAGTATTGTTAGCTAAATACATGTTTGTTAACTTAATTAGTTTTTAATTATATTTTTATATAAAAATAAAGAAAGTTAATTAATATTTATTAAATTTTAATTATTAATGTTGATAAAAAAGTATAATAATAATATTATAATTTAATTAAATTAAAAACACTGTAAAACTAATAATATAGTATATTTAAATATATACATATTAATAGCATTTACTATTTAATTTGGTTATTTAATAGTATTTAAAAATAATTGGGTCCAAAATATAATAAATAAGCTTTATTTAAATAGTATTGTATTAATTATAGTTCAAATAACCAAAAATACATAAATATTTATAATTTAAAATATTATATAAAAAAAATAATATTAATAATTAATTATTAATGTTATAATCATAACAAATTATTTTATAAATAATAATAATGTAAAATTATAAATATATATATATATATTTAATTTCAATATAAAAATTTTAAATTACAAAATATAAATAAATATAAATTATTAAACATAGTATTTTTATTACTTATAATTTATATTATACTTATATTTGTAATAATTGAAAAAATAGAAAAAATAATTAGTTCTAATTAAATATTTGTTTTATTTTTATAACACTAATTATATAAAAAAATATCAAAGACAGTAAATATAATTATATTAAAATAAATATATAATTTTTTGTATTTTAACACAAATTATATAATATAATATACTATAATTAATTAAATATCATATATTTAATATTTAATGTATTTATTTCAATATATCATATATAAAATTTAGTAGTGTTTTAAAATATCAAAATCATAATACATATAAAACACTAAATTTGTATATAATTACAGTCTATAACTTAATTAAACTAAATTATATTATAAATTACTAATTAAAATCTTATGTTTTTAAAATAAATTTATTAAAATATATTTTATAAAAATAAATATAAATACATTTTAGAAAAATTAAAAGTTATTGACCAATGGTCATTTTTGGTCATTAATAATTGTAGCTGACCATTAATTAATAATAACTTATAAATAATAAAATATTTAATAATGTTTATTATTAAATACCAATAATTAAATTTTAATGAATTATAGACTGTAATTATAAACAATTTTAGCGTATTATTTATATATTTTTMAAAATTGAATTTAAGTTTGTTAGAAATAAAATGAAAAATATATATTATTTTATTAGCTTTTACAATGATTTTAATTTTAATTAAATTTTAATTAAATTTTAATATTCAAATTAATAATTTTTTTCATCAACATTATTAATTAAAATTTTATAAATATTATTAAAATTTATTTACTTCTAAATAAAAATATTGAGAACAGTTACAACTAGTTAATTTATAATTATAAAATTTATATAAATAATTTTTAAAGAAATTATTTATAAAAATTTTATAATTTATTTAAAATTAATAACCAAACTCTATTATAACATTATTTTATAAAAAATTCACAATTAGTAAACTAATATAAATAATAAGTGATAATTTGAAGGTTATTTTTATTTATATATATATATATATAACTAACTAATCAATATTATATGAAATAATTTTTTGAAAAATTATAGTTAATTTATTTGAGATATAAAATATATGCATTTAAATATTAAATATACATAAACTGAAAACCAAAAATTTAATAGTTATTAGAAAATTAAATATTAAATTTCGTACTTAATTTAAAAACATTTAATAAAACTAACATACTGTACTATTATTATATTTAATTATATTATAAATAATATGTATTATATATATTGATATATATAATTTAAAATAATAAGATTTAAGTAAATTAYATTTTATTTTTTAATATATTACTAATTGTTTTATATTAATATATTACTTATAATTTTTTATAAAAATAATTTAAATTATATCATATATAAATGTCAAATCAAAACTGAAATATAAATTTTTAACCTATTAAAAAACATAAATTATTATTAATTATTAATAAATTATATTATATATCTTATATTATTAAATATTATTTATTTTTTCATATATATCTTTAAAAAATTAAATTTAAGTTAATAATATTGTATTTATTAATAAAATAATTATAATTGTTTAAAAAATAATTTTATTTAATTTAATTTATAATAAAATAATTAATTATAATATAATTAAAACAATTAAATTAGTAAAAAATATAATTAATCTAATTAACATATAAAAATATTAATAAATGTTTACAATAAAAAAATTGTTTTTATATAAAGCATAAAAAACTGTAAGTTTAAAATATAGATTTTTCTATTTAAATTAAAATTATGCATAAAATGAAAATAAACAAGATTTTATTTTTTTTCATACTTTGGTTGAAAAAAAACAAACAATTGTTTGTTTTTTTCAAAAAAATTGTTTTTTTTCATACTCTCCCATTATATATATATACATTAGTTTAGTACAAAAAAAATATTTATTACTAAACAAGCATTATTTTTATAAATTGTTGTAAAAAATACTAAATTAATAGAAAATTATTTTTAAAAATTTGCGGAATTATTTAAAAGTTATAAATATATTAATTATCATAAAAAATGTTATAAAAAATATAATCTCAAGTTTATACTTATAATTCTTTTAATTAATATTAATTAAATAACTTAAATTTATTCAATGAATATATAGGTATACTTTACTATGATTTTAATAATTTAAATATATTATTTTAAAAAACAACCATTTTTTTATTAATATTGCATTTTCTTTAACAATTGAAAATAATAAAACTTTATTTAGTATTGATTTATTTAATTTTAATTATGCAATATAGTTAATTATTTATAATAAATACAATTAGTGTATATGTAATAAAACTTATGATAGAAATATTATCACTAAATTTAAGTGATTTATAAAAAAATCAACAAAAAATGTAAGTAAAAAAAATTATTATATTATTATTGTTTTTTTTGGGATAAAATTTTTGATTAGTTATCAAATCATTTAATGTAATCTAAATTTATTTACTCTATATATATATATATTTAATTGAACTTAATTATTACACTAATTATACAATATTTATAAATTTAATTAAATTATTATATAAACATAAATTTTCAATGTTTTTCATAAAAATGTCTTTCTAATAGTTTTCTTGTTTTGTATCATATAAATAGTTTAAATTAAAAAAAATTTAAAAAATAAATTAAATATTTTTAATTAATATTTGTTTTAATATAATAATTTATTTTAACTAAAAACAGTAAAACATTAATAACATTATAAACTATTTATTAAAATAAAGTAAACCAAAAGCTGTTAATAAATATTGTTAATGTATTAATAAAATTTAAAAATTTAATAACATTTAATTAGACATTCTGTATATTATTTATAAAAATAATATTCTATTAATAAAATTTATTATTTAAATAAAATTACAGTTATTTTAAATATTGATTTTTTAATTTTATTATTATGTAAAAATAAAAATAATTCTTGTATTAAACTGTAATTTAATTTAAATAATAAATTATTAAACTTAGAAAAAGAGTAAATTATATTAAAAAAAACTAATAGTAAATATTTATAATTATTTTTAACTATTTTAGTTTTTTGTTTGTTTTAATATATTTAGAAATTTTACAAAATGTTTTTATTTTGAAAATTAGCAAATATTTTATAGAAAAAAACATATTTATTGTTAATAGATTTATTGATAAATAATTTTTTATAATTTTTTTGCTATTTTCTATATACTTAATGATGATTGTATTGCATAAACATTTTTTGTTGTTTTTGTATATTATTAGTATTATTATTAGTAGTAAAATTTGTTAATGTGTTGTAAATTGAAAAAAAATATTTAATTAAATAGTAAATAAATTTTATATAAAATTCTTTTGTTTTCTAGTTTTAAATTTTGATTAATTAATAATTTAATATAATATAATTTAGTACATAATAAAACTCACAGTTTTTTCGAATAACACATTTAAAAAAATTAACTAAAATTTTAATATGTAAAATATAACGGTATATATTAAATAAATAATTGAAATATATTGAAATTAGTTATCCCTATGWTATCATTATATAATTTTTTTTAATTAGACAAAAATCTATTATTAYAAAAAGTATAATAATTAAGTTAATTAAATAACTAATAAATAATTTTTTATATATGTAAAATAACTACTCGATAYCAGTTTAATTAAAATTTACTATTTAATTATAATTACAGTTTTTTTWAAAAAATATTACACTTATTTGTACACATTTTTAATTTTAAACTAAAATCTTAATAAGTAAATTATTTATATTTGATAAATAATATATCGAAATTAGTTTTTTATATGATATCAATATATAATTTATTTATTTTTTAATTTAGACAAAAATATATTAATTTTAAGTAAAATAATTAAGATATTAAATAACTAATAATTTATTTTTTATAAGGATGAGTTAACTACTCTATTTAAGTTTTTATTAATTAAAATAGATAATAATAAAATTTACTATTTAATTATAATTGCAGTTTTCAAAAAATTATTATTATTAACTGAATGTGTTATCCAATAAAACTTATATTAAATAAATAATTTAAACACCAATAATATTATTAATCAAAATTAGTTATCAGTATCAGTAAAAAAAATTTATATCAATAAATATATTAAATTTATTAAAAACTGTAATCATTTAAAAAATTATTAAGTTATTTAGTAATAATATTGAATAAAACTAATAGATATTAGTAATTTCGGAAAAACAACTTTATTTAAAATTTTATTTTTTATATATTTATTAAAAAAATAGTTTATACTATTACTATCTCAACAATAATATATTGTACTATATATAACAATATGTCTATCAAACAGTTTAGTTAAGTTATTATTATTATTTTAATTTATTAAAATAAATAAAATAAAATAAAATTTTATTTTATTTTGTATTTTTCAAATATACTAAATTAATATTTTATTAAACTAATTAAAAATTACAATTAAGTATAATATTTTTAGTATTAAATAGTTTGTTATAAAACTGTAATATAGTATTTTATAATATTATAAAATACTATATTACAAACTAATTTTTTTACATAGCTTACAATGACTGCGCCAATTAAAAATTTACATTTTTTTTAAAGATTTTTTAAAAAATATAATAACAATTTTTTGAAAATTATATTTTAATAATTTTAGTAGTTTTGTTTAAAAAAAGCAAAGATAATTTGATTGTAAATATTTAATTAATCATAAATTAACAAAAAAATAGATTTATTATTTTAAAAATTTAATTATCACAAAAATTCAATCAATTATAATAATAATTAGAAATTTTATAATTAATATTTCAATTACTATTACTATCACAACAATAATATACTGTATTTAATAATAAGTCTTTCAAACATTTTTAATTAATTTGTTGCAATAACTAATAACATAATAATAATAATTATTATTATTATTATTCTCTAAATTTATTAAAATAAATTAATAACAATTTATTTTTGTTAATTTTTTTAAATATACTAAAATATTATATGAAACTAAATAAAAATTTAATTTCTATTATAATTAAAGTATTTGTAAGTAAGTAATATATATATATATATATATATATATATATATATATATATTAATTGATCGTAAAACTGTAATATAATATTTGAATTATTGTAATATATTTTTATAAATTAAAATTATTACAAAAAGAGATACCTTTAGTTATACATTTACATTTTTAAAAATTTTTATAAAACAAAACAATAACTATATATTTTTTTTAATAAATTTTAACTATATTAGTAATTTTGTAGAAAAATCAAAAATTAATAGATTACAAAAATTATTAATTAATTATCTGATAAATTAATTAACTAACTAAATAATATTTATAACGATATGATATCTAATCGATTTTAGATTAATAAAAAAAATAATTATAATAAAATTTACTATTTAATTATAATTACAGTTTTTTAATTAAACTATATCAGTAGTAATAATGACATACTAGACATTACGTAATATTATGTATGTATAAAAAACAATTAAAATCATTTTAGTATATAATATATAGTACTTATATAGCATACATACTGTACCTAACAATACTTTTATTATACTATTATATAGTACAGTATATATATATAAATAATGCTTAGATATAATAAGCACTAAATTTAGAGAGGAGTGCTATACTGTATAGTAATGTACAGTGTTGGACATCAAACTAAATACATGTACAGTATTGTTCAACTAACACGCAACACTAAATCACGTGATAAATATTTAATTAAATATAAAATAAACTATAATAATTAATAAAAATATTTTTTGATATTTAAATAAATAAAATTAAGCTTATTAAAAATAAATTTTAAAATAATACCCGTACTTAACGGTAACCATAATGGACACATACGGGTACTTTTAAATTAAATATCTCGGTAATTAATAGTGATAAAAATTTGTAAATTTAATGACTTATTCTATTAAAAAATTGTAACATAAATTAATAAAAAAATATTGTCAATCAGTTACCGTTTGTCCAATGGACACAAATTACGGTAAATAACGGGGTGTCAGACCCGAACGGGTGGACAAATTGTAAAATTATTTTTACAGTGTCACAGAAAAGATAAATTGTAATCTATATTCTAAATTTAATTTGTCTATCTGCTACCGTCTGGCCACACGGTCCATTATTCGGGTAAGTTCGGGAATTGTGGCCAAACGGGTAATCCCAGAGCAAAATAAACAAAATTCAATACAAAATTTTATTAATGTTACCATACTATAGATATTAAATATTTAGTTTAAATTGCATTTATTTGATTTATTTAAAATTTATTGGATTAAACTAGATAAGAAAACTATTAAACTAGAGATTGGGAATTTTCCCGGTTTTGGTTTTTTTAAAAAAATTAATAACTTAAAAACTACAATAAATATAATTAAAATATTTTAGTATTATATTTATTATTATATTATAAAGTTAATATTTAATTCCCACCCCAAAATAATTACCCGTACTCCGGTTATACGGGATAAAAAATAAAAAACGGTTATTTAAATAATATATTAACTATAAGTCATAAAATTATTTTAAATATATTTTTATATCCATAATTAAATATATAAATATAATTTATAAATAATTTTAAAAATTTATAAATTAATTAACTTATAAGCGGGTTGGTTTAATTATCGGGTATATATATTAAAAAATTAATATCTTTAAAACTATTGTTTATATAATAATTATTTTTTATATATAAATAGAAACTAATAATTAAGTTAATATAAAATTAAAAATTAAATGTATTATACTATTAACGAGTAATTATTAGTTAATTAATGAATTTTTAGTAATTTTAAATTAATCATTATTTAAATATCAAAAAATATTTATTTTATATTTTATTTTACTAAATATTATATATATAAATAAGGATTTAATTAAAAAAAATTTTACATTAACTAATTAATTAAATATAAGATTTTAAAAAATATGTTTATCCCCTATTGAAATAACATGGGAAAGGGTTTGATAATTAATAAAATATTTTTAAAAATTAATAAAAAATAAACTATTATAGATAAAAATATAATTTTTTAATTATTAATATAGATATATATTATTGTTTAATAAAAATGAAAAATAAAAATTTTAACTCAATTAAAAATAAATTAAAATTATAATTTAATTTTTATTTTTGCTATTATTATTTATTATGAAATTTTTCAAACAAAATAAAATATTTATTATAAAGATAATTATTATGCGGTATTAATGAAAATAGTAATTTTTTGATAAAATTTATAATTATTTAATTAAAAATTATATAAATAAGCTCCATGTTATTCTATGGTATAATATATTCAGTACAATATAGTATACATGCGCAATGCATATAGTAAACTGTCTATACATATACACAAGCATTAAATGGTAGCAGTCAGTGTTAGGCTCTTTCCTCTCTCATACACTTCCATAGACTTAGCGTTAGGGTAGTATTAATAGTGCATTTTAGTACAGTTAAAGCTATCAGATAGCAAATTTCAAATAAACTATTGTTAGTATATGCTAGTATAGCGAATTTAAAATTTGGTATACTAGTTTTCACTTAGCCTTAAAATATTTCTATAGTATAGTATATGCTAGTATAGCAAATTTAAAATTTGGTATACTAGTTTTCACTTAGCCTTAAAATATTTCTATAGTATAGTATATGCTAGTATAGCAAATTTAAAATTTGGTATACTAGTTTTCACTTAGCTTTCAAGTATTTCTATAGTATAGTATATGCTAGTATAGCAAATTTAAAATTTGGTATACTATAGTTTTCACTTAGCCTTTAAATATTTCTATAGTTACGATGATAGCAAATTTTTGAAACTATTTTCTCAACCGTTTTTTCAAATAGTTTAGTTTTAGTTTAGCTTTCGAGTAGTGTATTACATTTTGTACTATTTTGTGATCAAATTTTAAATTTGCTTTTCTATTTTTGTGTTTTCAATTTTAAAGTAAGTGTTATTTTATAATTAATTTTATAAAACTATGTATTAATTTTATATTTATTTTTAGCTCAAATATTCAATTATCTATAATGTCTCTTTCAATGCGTATGTATTATTTTTTTAATTGATATAAATTTATTTTGAAAACTTTTTATTTATTTTATTAAGGAATTGAGATCGAAGACTGTCGCGAGTTAATATTGGGTAAACTCAAGAAGGCTATGGTTGAAAAACAACAAAAACTAAGTATTTTATTTTATTTAGAAATGTTTTAATTTTCATTTAATTTTTATGTTTTATATTTTTACAGATAAAATGAAAACATTTACAGCAAAACAATTGAAAGACATTTTGTATAACTGGGATCCATTCAATAACGTCACAAATGCACAGACTGACTTAGAGATTGAGGTTGCAGTCAGTACAATAACGCCTTCAGCAATACCGACAGATACTGTGTACTGTACTGATATACAACAGAGTACACGTAAAAACTCAAAAACGCCTGTTAGGCCAACACCCCGCTATAGGACTACAGCTGATGAAAGACTTGTACAAAAAGCAGGTACAAGTACTGACAACAACATCAACAACATCAACACTGATGTAATCAATCAACATAGATTACAACAAAAGTCTGATCAACAAAAATTCATTGTAAGTTAAAAATAATTAAATAATATTTTATTAATACATATTATTTAAATAATTAGGAAACATCTAATAAATTGAAAAAGGCTATAAATGACGCAACAGCAATTAAAAGGAAAGCCAAACTTACTGCACCAATAGCACCACAGAAAAGATTTAGAGGTCCGCAAAAAAGCCAACAAAACCACAAAGGGTGGTCAACGACATCCTATCAGCCGCAATAAATTCAACTTTAAGCTCCGGTAGGAACACGCCTATAATGCCAACTACAACACCATTGGCTATAACGAACACAGCCACAGCTGCAGCTTTGCCTTTGCCTGCATTTACACAGCAATCAACATCATCGGCTCCACCTATGACTATGGAAATGCATCAGATGTTACAATTGTATTTTCAACAACAACAACAACAGCAACTGCTTCAACAACAGCTCACTCTGTCGCCAGAGATACTTAATGCTTTAAATGAATTAAATAAAAAAAAATAATTTAATTCCAATTTTATTTAACTAATTTTTAAATATTTAATAATGTATTTTATATGACTTTATTTTATTTTAGAAAATAAAATATTTCCAAACTTTTTTTAACTTTACTTTATTAAAAATTGTATTATATTTTTTAAAATAAAAAATATGTTAAACTAAAAAAAGTATTAAATATATTATAAATTATCTATTAAATATTTTTTTAAAAAATAAAATTCAAAATAACAACCCATTGAATTAACATAAATGTACACATGTTTTTGCGTTAGTAGTTACAGATACGTTTTGCGCATGTGTAGCAACAGACATGCGCAATAACACTGTTAAATATCTATAAATACATAAGATTTATATATTTTTTATCAGTTAATACAACGACTCCAGTATGAGTTTTTCAAAATATTATAGTGAAATCACTTGCAATTTATGTGATAACACTATTAAAACTGATGATGTTACTTCGCATTTAGTTCAGTGTGTTAGTGATTATTCAAGTAATCAAGACGTTGAAATAAATATTTTTTATTGCAAATATTCTGCATTACTTTATATATTGAATTATATTTTATTTGACGACAAAGTTAATATTGTATTTCCAGTAATTATCAAAGATTTTGCATTGGAAATATATAAACATTTTGATTTGGTTTCGCAAAATTCACATTTTTATTCACCATTAATTTTTTCAGATGCAATGTCAAGAATTGTTTTAACTCAAATTCCAGTATTACCATCAGATCAATATTTAAATATATTGCCATTTCTTACAATCAGTGATTTTGATGGCATAGATATTGAAAACGTTTTTTCTAGAGCTCAGTGTTCTAATTTAAAAAATAATGAAATTATTGATTAATGATATTAAATATGAAAAAGTAAAAACTAATACACTTTGTTATTCTGATATAAATACATGTCGATTTTGCTATAAATTGCTACATTTATTTTTTAAAAATAATCATTTAAGTGAATCATTCTAACATTCAACATTCAATTTTAAGTTAAAGTTTTTACAAATTGTAATGGATATTAAAGAACTATTTAGTATTACTTTGAGTGAAAGAAAAGTAAATGAAAAATCATATGTTAAAAAATTAAAATTATTATTTTGTAAATTACATACACAAAAAAATAATTTAGCTTTTTTTGCAAATTTTTTAAAATTAGAAATCAGCAATTCGATTGAAGGCCAAACATCATTTAAAATTTCATTAAATAACTCAGAACTTGATTGGCTTTTAAAATGTTTAAATTCAAAATCAGATTATTCTAATTGTGATAAACGAAATTTAATTTGGCGAAATATAAACGAAAACAAATATGTATTAGGTAATTGTGAAAATGATAAATGCTATGGAATTTTGTTAAGTATAGATGAAATTACTAAAATAATAAATCTTGAAATTGTATTAAAATTTATTTTTAACAATCAAAAAATGACCGAAGAAAATCTAGAAACGTTTACAAAAAGTCTATTTGTCTATGATTTTGGTGAATATATAAAAAATAAATATAAAGAAGAAATAAAATGTATAAAATGCAATGAAAATAAAAATTGTGAATGCATTTGTGAAAATTATTTTATCGGAAACAATAGTAAATATGATTTATTAAAAAGTGAATTATTAAACATAAATTTTAATTCTGTATTTTTGATTCATTTTGAGTTATTTATGAATTTATTATATATACCAACAACAGATAGAATTAAACTTACTCAAATAACGATTCCTGAATTAATTGATAATATTAATTTAATTTATTTTTATTTAAAACATTATTTTCAAAATAAAAATAATTTTAATATTATAAGACAGACTTTAAAAATAATAAAATAAACAATCAATGTCTAATTTAATTTTTACAGATATTGTTGATGAAAATAATTTTTATAGTCGTAAATTTAAAACACAAAGTAAAAAATTAACTATTCATTTATATTATGATTTTAAAAATAATGATATAAATTTATCAAAGCTATTAGACGAAATTTCATTAAAAATTGATAATATGATTATTGCTATACTAAGTAATTATGAAGATAATGATTTCATAAGAGTATCTATGAAAAATGTTGATTTAGATAGCGAAATATATTTACCTTTTAAGAAAAAAAAAGATTTTGATATTGATATGTTTTTAAATGAAATATATCGAGTTACACAAAGTAAAAAAGAATTTCTATTAAATGGATTATTAGAGTTAGAAGTTCTTTGCGTAAAAGTACCAAGCATTGGAGGAAGACATGTTGAAAATAGTGATTCATATTTTAATATAGATACATGGCGACATAATTCAAATAAAGTTGTTAAAATACAAGGAGATGGCTTGTGTTTACCTAGGGCTATAGTAGTTTCTAAAGCGTATGTTGATGGTAAAAGAGGTAATGAATGGCGCAGAATAAGAGAAAATACAGGAAAAATACAAACTTATTTAGCATACGATCTAATACAAAAATCAGGTTTAACTATAAATGTATTAGGATATAAATATGACATATTTGATAAATTTCAAAAATGCTTAGGTAATGATTATCAGCTCATTATATTATGTCCTCCAAAAATTTATTTATATTGCGGTAATTATGCTGAAAAACAAATATATGTCCAAATTATCAATAATCACGCAGATGCATTATTATCAATAAAGGCATTTTTAAAATGTAATTATTTTTGCAAAAAATGCTTAAAAGGTTTTATGAATATTTGTGGTCATAAATGTCCTTTTGCCTGCAAATTTTGCTTTAATTCAAATAAATGCATTTACGTTGAAAATATAGATTGTACTGAATGCAATAGATATTTTATTTCAACAGAATGCTATAATAATCATAAAAAAAATAAAATTTGTAATAATTATAAATACTGTAAAATATGTAAAAAATTATATAAAAATAAAACACATTTATGTAACGTAAAAAAATGCAATAACTGTAAAGAATTAGTATCAATTTCTAATCATGATTGTTACATAACACCATTAAATAAAACTTTAATACAAACAGTTGATTCATATTATAAAGTTTTTGTGTTTTACGATATTGAGACGTTTATGAATGAAGAAACAAAAAATCACATACCAAATATGCTATGTATGTCTATAGTATGCGATAATTGCTGGGATAAAACTAATCAAAATAAAAATGTTGTGTATTGTAATTTTTGTACAGGGATAACTAAAACATATAATGGTATTAATTGCATTGATTTATTTTTGAAATATATTTTTAATAATTTAAATTTTAAACTAAAAAAATTTAAAATTGATAATAAATTAAAATCAGAAATTATGGTAAAAATTATTGCTCATAACAGCAAATCATACGATTGTCAATTTATTTTACAGTATTTTTTAAATAATAATATTACACCAAAAAATTTAATTAAAAAAGGTTCGAAAATTTTAAGTTTAAAATTTAAAAATTTTAATTTTATTGATTCATTAAGTTTTTTACCTATGCCTTTGAAAAAGTTACCAAATACATTTGGATTAGAAAATATTAAAGGCGATTTTCCTCATTCATTTAATAAACCCGAAAACTGGTTTTTAATATTAGAATCTTTACCTAATATAGATTTTTATTCTATAAATCAAAAGACAAAAAATGAAAAAGAAAAATTTATTAAATGGTACAATAATAATAAAAATTCAAAATTTGACTTTCAATTTGAATTAGAAAAATATTGTAAAAATGATGTTTTAATACTAATGCGATGTGTTATGATTTTTAGAGATTTATGGCTTAAATCATTTAATTTAGACTGTTTTACACGATGTATAACTTTGCCGCAAGCTGTAATGGAAGTTTATAAAACAAATTATTTGTTACCAAAATCAATAGCAGTTATTGCTGAAAATAATTATGAAATTAAAAGAAATCAGTCATATATAGCAAATGCTTGGTTAGATTTAATCCAATTAAATAGAAAAAATAAAATTTTACGTGAACATAAAATATATAATTATTATTGTGATGGCTATATACCAGAAACTAATGAAATTTTTGAATTTTATGGATGTTATTTTCATGGATGTTTCAAATGTTATCAAACGAATAGAACAACACTATATAATTCAAAATTAGGTGTATATATGAATCAATTGTATGAAAAAACTATAGAAAAAGAAATTGATCTTAAAAATAATGGATTTAAAGTAGTATCAATATGGCAATGCGAGCTGGAAAAAATTAAAATAAACAGTCCTTTGATTAGTGATTTTTTTAAACAACATTTAAGAAATTTTAATAAAAGAAAGTATCATCCTGTTTTACAACCAAGAGATGCATTTTATGGAGGTCGTGTAAATGCTTTTAAATTATATCATCAAGTTGATTTTGGTGAAAAAATTTATTATTATGATTATACAAGTTTATATCCTTATATTTGTAAAAATAGATTATTTCCTATAGGTCATCCGGTAAAATTATATGAATTTAAAGACAACAATATTGATAATTATGATGGACTTATATATTGTGCTGTATTGCCTCCACGAAATTTGTTATATCCAATTTTACCATGTAGAATAAATAATAAGCTTATTTTTACATTATGTTATTCTTGTGCTAATGAGCAAAATTATATTTGTAATCATTTAATTTATGATAGATATTTAATTGGAATTTGGACTACACCTGAATTAAAAAAAAGTATTGATTATAATTATAAAATAATAAAAATATTTGAAGTTTGGCATTTTGAAAAAATGGGTGATTTATTTAGTAAATTTATTAATAAATGTATAAAAGGAAAAATTGAAGCATCTGGTTGGCCTACACAAATAAAAAATGATAATGAAAAAGATGAATTTATAAAAAAATATTATAATAAAGAAAAAATAAATTTAAATAAGCAAAATATTTCTAATAATATTGGTCAAAGAAATGTTTTTAAATTGTGTGTTAATAGTTTTTGGGGAAAATTCGGACAAAATAGATTGAATATGTCGAAAACAGATATTATTTCTTCACCAGAAAAATTATTTTCACTACTCTGTGATAATTCATATAATATTGAAGATATTTTCTTAATTGGTGATCAATTATTACAAATAAAATACAAAAATAAATTAGATTTTATTGATGATTTATATGATACTAATGTAATTATCGCAGCTTTTGTTACAAGTTATGCACGATTAAAATTATTTAATGTTATGGTAAAATTAAATAATCGTTGTTTATATGTAGATACTGATTCTGTTATTTTTACAGCTAAATCATATGAAGAAAAACCAGAAACAGGCAATTATTTAGGACAATTAAAAAACGAAATTGAATCTGATTTTGATAGCAATGCTTATATTACAAAATTTCTTTCCTGTGGACCAAAAAATTATAGTTATGAAATTTTTTATCATAAAATAAATAGTATAAAATATGAAATAAAAGTTAAAGGTTTTACATTGAATTTAGAAACTGCTAAGTATGTTAATTTTGAATCAATGAAATCTATTATTGATAACTATATCAAAAATAAATCAGAAAAAATAAATGTACCACAAACAAAATTTAATATAAATAAATATAGTGAAATAGAAACAAAAAAATATTTTAAAACATTTCAATTGGTTTATGATAAGCGCATACTCTGTAACGATTATACAACAAAACCGTATGGATATAAAGAATAAACATATTATATATAACTACATTCATATTTTGCTATCATGTCAAACCAGTATATTAGACATGAACTGTTGAGACATGAAAGCTTAAGAAAATTTTCTATGTTAAATTTAAAACATCCTTACAAGGATAGAATTGCTTCATTAGGATTTTATGTTGATTTAAATTTAAATGGTTTTATTTGTTTTTCTTGTAATTATTTTATAAATATCAACAAAAGTGAAAATATTCATAAAAAACATTATTTAAACTCACCGCTTTGCGAATTTTTATTAGGAAAAGATGTCAGCATTAAAGATAATAAACAACCGAATTATGATTTTATAACAATATTAGGAAAACCTCAATTTCCTAACATAGAATGGTTTACAAGACCACTCATAATAAATTGTTTGGAAAATTTTGACTTTAATATTCCAAACGTTATTACATATAAATTAATAGAAGCAAAAACTTATGGAGTAATGCATTGCCCAATGTATGTACCTGGCATTGAAAATTCACAACAAATATACAATATCGAAAGATTTTTTTTTGCTATGAGATATGAAGTTTGGAGATTGAAAACATTTAAAAATAAGCAATATCCATTTTTATATCAAACTAAATTTAAATACGAATTGGCTACGAAAGGATTTTTTTTCACTTTATTGAACACAACAGTTCAATGCGCATTTTGCAGAATAGTAATTGGAAATATAACACCAAATGTGGATATTGAATCCGCTCATAAATATGTGTCTCCGGATTGTAAATTTGCAAATAAAATAGATTGTGGCAATGTTCCTTTAATACTACCAAATGTATACGTACCTACTCCTACTGATAACGATAGAATTCAATGCAAAGTTTGTTTAAATTACGAAATTAACATTATATTTGATTGTAGTCATGCAATTATTTGTTCAGAATGCGCAAAACTAACAAAATCATGTCCTACTTGTAGAAAGCCTTTGACTGGTAAAAGACATTTATATTGGTCATAACAGCGCATGTGTCAGCGCATGTAAAAACAACGCATGTCTTAAATCTTAATATATAAACAATTGATATGTTGAGTTCAACAACAGTTATGGCTACATTCAACTATGCTCGATTATTCAATTATAAAACATTTAAAACATGTTGTTCAGAAAACATATTAAATAAACTAAATATAATAGAAAATGATGGAATTGAAGTAAATGAATGCAAATCTGTGGATTATCGTATATCAACTTTTAATAAAGATTTTTGGAGTACAAAACCATTATCAATATTTGATTTAGCTTATGCTGGTTTTTATTCGAAATGGAACGATTGCGATAAAGTATTATGTTATGTTTGCGGTATAGGGTTAGAAAAATTTGAACCCGAAGACGACCCATGGCTTGAACATTACATACACAACAAGAATTGTCACTATATTCAATTAAATATTGAAATGTTTAAAAGACGTTTAATGCTTTTTAATAAAGATGTGAGAGAATATATTCGTGAATGGTATTCAAATGAAATTATGCAAAAACTAATCGTTTATTATAATTACACGCCATATCAAATTAAATGCTATTTACTTTGGAAACACAAAACAAATCATAAAAGAATTGATAAAGAAATTGATGTAGAAGAGAAGCCTATACGTTATTTACGAGACAAAACATTTCTTGGGTATACTGGAGATTTGGAAATTGTATCAAAACCAAATGAATGTTATCATCCTTTAGTTGCATGTGAAATTTGTTATATAGCAAAACGAAAAGTATTATTTCTTCCGTGCCGGCATTTAAGGTGCTGTTCCTACTGTGCTCCATCATTTGATAAGTGTCCTTTCTGCAGATCAACTATCAATGCATTTATTAAAGTTTATTAACATTATTATTATATTTCATTATAATAAACACATTTTAACTTTAGCTAATATAACTGTTTCAGACAATATAAATGATACAGATAATAGTAATGTAACAGATAATATTTATCCTACATTTTTATATTCCTTAGAATTATTTAATGAAAATAATGATTTCAATACACATTATACATATTTATCATTATATAAATATTATGAAGATAATACATATTTAATCGAATTAATTAGTAAAACTAGAATGGAAGCTGGAAAATTATTTTTTACCGTAAAACAAAATGAAAAAACTAATGTATTATATTTTAATCCAGAAACATATAAATCAATGTACGAATATTTTTTATCATTTAATCAAAATAAAATTTTTCAATTATATATAAATGATAATTATTTATTTATATCAAAAAATACTAATCCATTTTTAATAAGTATATATGAAAAATCAAGTTATTCGTTTAAGAAAGAATTTAAAATAAGAGGAATTGTTCTTAATTGGGAAGAATTTTATTTGTTACTGAAATATTCTAACCAAATTATTGGTGATACTGAAAATAATGTGTTTAGATGAAATTAAATTTAAGCATCCGTTTACTTCTTTAGTAGCCGGAATGACCGGAAGTGGAAAAACAAGATTTGTTAAATTATTATTAAGTAACTGGAAAAATTTAATAGAAATTTCTAAAAATGACTTAAATGTACTTTGGTGTTATTCAGAAATAAACAGTATTAATAAAAATGAAAAATATACAAATATAAATATTTTCTTTTTTAAAGGAATACCAAAAATTGATTATTTAATTAAACATAATATTGATTTAATAGTATTAGATGACTTAATGGATGAAATTTCAAACGAAGTTAAGGATTTATTTATTAAGCAATCTCATCATAATAAAATTAGTATTATTTTAATTGTTCAAAATTTAACAAATAAAAATAAACATATGGTTACAATTAGTAGAAATTCACAATATATTATTATGACGAAAGGATTTAGAAATATATTTCAATTAAATTATTTACTTAATCAAGTATATATTAAAAATAAAAATAATATTATAAATTTTTTTACAAATAATAAATATGGTTATTTAGTAATAGACTTACACCCAAGATCAAACGATTTATATCGTATAAGAACACGAATTTTTAAAGAAGAATTGCCTTCTAGTTTAGCCCAAAAACATAGCTTTTGCCCAATTTATTTACCATTATTATAAAAATGAAAATAATATCAAATAGTTTAAAAAGTTCACTCCCCCTTTTACGATTGGCTGCAAATGTTCAACCTTCTTTAAGAAAAAAATTAATGAAAGAACTTAGTAAAGAAAAAGTTGTATATAATGCTTTACACGAAATTTCTCATAACATTTTAAGTTCAAACGTTGAGTTGAGCAAAGCACAAAATAAATACGTTAAAAAATTTAGACCATTATTTAAAAAGTTTTGTTGCAAGAAAAATCGACAGTGTTCAAAAAAAGAAAAAATTAGTTGAACAAGCTGGAAACGGTTGGTTTATCCCATTATTAATCCCAATAATAGCATCTATAGCTAGTAAAATAGTAGAAAAATTTTAACAAAAAATGTCTGAACCTATGGTAATTTATCCTTATGATTTAGAAAATAATGATTTAAACGTAGAAAACAGCGCTTCTGATATTAATACAGTTACAACAACGAAAAAAAACAAAGGTAATTCATTAGAAAAACAAATTCGTATTTTAAAAATTGTTTTAAAATTAGCAAAAATAAATGGCTTTGATGATAATCTCAATATTAAAAAACCAAATGGTTTATATGATAAAAATACAAATATAGCTAAATTATTAAACATAACACAAAATAAAGTTAAAGGAGTGAATGGGCTTTCTGACTTAATTAATTTATTATTTGAAGCAAAAATAAACCCTGATCATATAATAAATGAAATAGTTAAATCAAAATTATTAGATTTGTATAATTTTAAAAATAATGTATACAAAAATGATATAAATAAATCAAGTGTTGATACTATAGATACTTTTACTCAAATCGAAGACTTAAACAACGATTATTTAACAGATACTAATACTAATAATAATATAAATAATATTTCACAGAATGATAATAAAGACAACAATGAAAATATAACAGAAAATACTGAAAATATAAATATAAATGATATCCATACAGAAATAATTAAAAAAATGAATAAAAAGAAACGTAAAAGTGATATAAAAGACAAGTTAGAAATTAAGAAACCAATGTGGGATATACCATTTGATAGTGAAGATGATTAATGATTTATTATCAGACTTATATTACAATACATCACATCCAGCATCGTATTCAGGAATTCATAAATTATATTATTATGCTAATAAAATAAACAATAATATAACTATTAAAAATGTAAAAGATTGGCTAGCAACACAAAAAAGCTATACTTTACATAAACCTATTATTAAAAAGTTTCAAAGAAATAAAATTATAGTTTCATATATTGATGAACAATGGGAATGTGATTTAATAGATTTAAAAAATATATCAAATAATAATAATAATTTTAAATATATTTTAATGATAATTGATTGTTTTTCAAAATATGCTTTTGCTATAAGTTTAAAAAATAAAAATGCAAAAACTTTACTAGATGAATTTAAAAATATTTTTAAAAGAAGAAAACCAACAAAATTACGAACAGATAAAGGAGGCGAATTTGATAACAAATTCTTTAAAGATTTATGTAAATCAAATGATATTATTTTTTTCACAACTCAAAACAATGATATTAAATGTGCAATTGTTGAAAGACTAAATCGTACTATAAAAGGAAAATTATTAAAATATTGTTATACAAATGGCACTTTTAAATATGTCGATCAATTATCTAATATTATAAATGCTTATAATAGGTCAGTACACAAAAGTACAGGATTTGCTCCAATAAACGTTACAAAAAATTTAGAAAAAATAATATTTAATAATTTATATAAAACAAATAATATAAAAGATTTGTATTTTAAAAATCAACAAAAACCAAAATTTAATATCGGCGATACTGTTCGTAGAAAATATGATTTAAAAGCATTTGATAAATCATATTATCCTCTATGGACAGATATGATATATAAAATTAATAAAGTTATACACAAACCAAAAATTTCACAATACAGTATTGGTATAGAAGACGAAACATTAAAAAGAAAATTTTATCCTCAAGAATTACAAAAAGTAACTGTTGACAATAATACACTATATCGTATTGAAAAAGTAATAAAATATAGGGTTGTAAACAAACAAAAACAAGCCTTAGTTAAATGGATCGGTTACCCGTCGAAATTCAATCAATGGATACCATTGGAACACATAAAAAATCTTTAAATAATGTTATTAATAATGATTGTGCTATAACAACTTCAAGTTTAATATTATTTGTTTTTCAAATGCTTATTATTCTTATCGTTGTATCAGTAAGTATATATAATCTTACAAAAAATACTGGAGACACTAATCTATGGACTGCCTTGCTGTCAAGTTCTATTGGTTATATTTTACCTAATCCAAAATTAAAACCATTACAAAATAATGATACAAATAAATAACTATATAATACATGTAATATTCATATTTATATTCATTAATACTTTATGTTTATTGATTTTTATAAATAATTATAAATATAACTTTTTTTATAAAGCAAATAAAATTATGGAAAAAGAAAATTTTTATATTCATTTAAGTAGTAATATTAACCCTACTAGTCCAACTGAAATATCAAATACTATAGGCAATTATATTACAAGACTGCATCAAAACATTAAATTATCTAATGAATGGGAAGTTGCATTAACAGATATTTCTTATACTAAAAGTTGGTATAATATAATGGAAGACCAAAAATTATTTTTTGTTGATACTGATAAAAATATAATTGAATTGAATACAGATTTACCAGCGGGTAACTATGTAACAGTTGAAGATATTCTAGATAGCATAGATAAGTTATATTCAGATTTTATAGAAAATAATAAAAATTTAAATATTATATTAGCTCCAAAATTAATTTACAATAAACAAGCAAATAAAATAAAAGTTAGATTAGGTCGTACAAGTGAAAATTTTTTATTTCCACAATTTTCATTGTTTTTAGCAAAATTTTTAGGTTTATGTGATTCTCAAAATAACCAGTATCCAAATACTGAAAATATAAATTATATTTATAAAATTCCAAAAAATGATATTGATAATACTAAATCTCAATTAATAACCGACAATGATTCTCATTTTAAAATTCCAGTCATTGATACTATTGTACAACTTGCCAAAAAACTTTCAACAAGAAATCAAATTTCTGAAAATATTACAGGTAACCAAAACCAAAACAATCAAAATATTGTACAACAAAATTACGAAAATTTAGTTTTAAATAGCGATTTGAAACCTGATGCAAAAATTAAAACCAATGAAAATGAAAATAATAATAAAATAGTTGACCAAAACATAGCAAAACTAGATACAGAAAATAAAAACAATGTTAATGATAATAATAAAACAATTGAACAAAACGTCACAAATCTAGATACAGAAAATCAAAGCAATGTAAATAATAATACTAAAACAGTTGACCAAAATATCACAAATGTAGATACAGAAAATCAAAGCAATGTAAATGATAATAATAAAACAATTGAACAAAACGTCACAAATCTAGATACAGAAAATCAAAGCAATGTAAATAATAATACTAAAACAGTTGACCAAAATATCACAAATGTAGATACAGAAAATCAAAGCAATGTAAATTATAATAATAAAACAGTTGACCAAAATATCACAAAGGTAGATACAGAAAATCAAAGCAATGTAAGTGATAATAATAAAATTGTTGACCAAAATATCACAAAGATAGATACAGAAAATCAAAGCAATGTAAGTGATAATAATAAAATTGTTGACCAAAATATCACAAAGATAGATACAGAAAATCAAAATATTGTAAATGATAATAATAAAAAAGTTGATCAAAACAACATTAAATCTGATAGTATTTCTGAAACTCAAAAAAATAAATCTGATAATACATTAAATAATTCAAATAAAAAACTTAAAGTTGATAAAAATAAAGTCACTAAATCGAAAACATATAAGCACTTACTTCCTCTTCCAGTAAATAGAAAACCTGTACCGTTATTAGAAGAAAGAGGTCATAATTTAGAAAAAAGAAATATTCCAATAGACTTAAAAATTTATTTAGAAAGTTTTTATGAAGTCACATTAAATAGTACAATCAATTCTTTATACTTATATTGTGATTTGATTAAACCAGTTTTTGTAGGAAATCAAGAAAAACAACTTTTAAGAAGAGTTGAAATACCTAATAATAAAATATTTGGAGATAATTGTGAAATTAATTATTCAAATCCACATTATTATTCTTTAGTTTCTTATGAATTTAATTCTATTGAGATCGATATTAAAGACGATACAAATAAAAGTATAAATTTTGCATTTGGACGTACATCTGTAACTTTACATTTTAGAAAAAAAATTAATAATATAAAATGACTAATCCATATTTAAATTATTATGCAAATCAGGCTGGCTCTGGTATACCAGGTTTTGAAGGTTATAAATTTCAAAGAGGTGATGGTTTTGCAGAAGTTTGGGGCACTATATATAATAGAGGAATTTTACCTATGATAAAATATATAAGTCCAAAACTATTTAATGCTGGAGCTGACATAGCTAATGATGCATTAGAAGGTAAGAATATAATCGATTCACTTAAAACTCGAGGTAAAGAGTTAGGTAAAACAGTTATAAACGATTCTGGTAAAAGAGCTATGAAATTTGCACAAACAGGTAAAGGTAAAAGACGTCGTGGACAAAAAGGGAAAGGCAGAAGACGTAAACGACAAACAGGTAAAGGTAGAAAAAGGCGTGGACAAACTGGTGGAAAAAAGTATAAAAAGTCAAGTAAAGCACTGTTTAACCGCAAAAACATTAAATCGATATTTGGATAAACATGAGCTTAGTAAATGAAAAATCATCTTTGGCTATTGTACCTGAACTAGATATTTTTAGTAATTCATTGGTTCAAACTTCAATAAAAGAACGATTTTGTGAAGAAGTTCGACCTTTATCTCAACTTAATAATGGTGGACATATTGAATTTGAAATTAAAAGTAATATTGATGAGTATATTTCTTTATTCGATTCAACATTATATTTTAGTTTTCGAGTTAAATTAGCAAAAACGAATAATACTGAAATAGTTGAGAATGATTGGAATAATGTATCATTAGTTAATAACTTTTTCAATTCTTTATGGAGCCAAATAGATGTGTCTATAAATGATTCACAAACATCATCATCTTTACAGACATATGCTTATAAATCTTATATAGGTAAAGTTTTATATACTTCAGAAAGATCAAGGCAAACATATTATATTATGAATTATTTACCAAAGAAAATATGAAAGGAGAAAATGTAAATATTCCTGTAAAACAAAGAATTGAATTAATTAAAAATGAAACAAGTGAACCTCCTCATACAGGAAAGTATGTTGAATTAGAAGGCAAATTATTTATCAGTATGTTTCTACAGACAAAATTACTTGTTGGTGGTACAAAATTAAATATAAGAATGATTCCCAATAGACCTGAATTTTATTTTATGACTAATGATAGTACATTAATACCTAGAATTCATTTTGAAGATATTCACTTTAATATTATTAAATGTCGAGTATCTGAAGATATTGTTGCAGCACATACTAAAAGTTTTAATATACATAAAGATGTTGCAGCAAAGTATATACTGAATAGAAGAGAAGTACGTACAGTTACCATAGATGCTGGCGCGCGTAGTAGAAATATAGAAAATGTTATTAATGGACAATTGCCGCATAGGGTATACGTAGCATTTGTAACTAATGAAGCTTACAGTGGATCATATACTAAAAATCCATTTAATTTTTATCATTTTGATATAAATTCTATTTCATGTTTTATAAATGGAAATCAAATTGCAAGAAAACCATTTACGCCAGATTTTGGCAAAAACAAATATTGTCGTGAATACCTGGAATTATTTAAAGTAACTCAACAATATGATGAAAAAGGTAAAATGGATATAACTAGTGAAGATTATAAAAATGGTTTTACTATATTTGGATTTAATACAAATCAAGATCATACTCATGGTTATCAAGATACAGGTTACGTAAACGTTCCACAATATGGTATTATGAGATTTGAAATACATTTTGAAAAACCTCTACCAACAATTGTTAATGCATTATTTTATTACGAGTTTGAGAATTTAATAAGTATGTATAAAGACAAGTCTATAGCAATGGATTATCGTTAATAATGTTTACTACAGAAATTATCGAAAAATTAAATAAATTATCTAATTTTGGTGGTGTGTTTGCTAGAGATACACTACCAGTCTCAAATACTTTCCCATGTGGTATAATTGTAAATACTGATAAATCATCTGAACCTGGAACTCACTGGATAGCTATGTTTCTTAATGATAATGGTTATGGAGAATATTTTGATTCATATGGATCCCCGCCTTACTATTTAGAATATATCAATTTTTTAAATAAATATTGTCCTAATGGTATAAATTATAATAATATTACATTACAATGCACCACATGCATAACTTGTGGTGAATATTGTGTTAGCTATATAATCTATAAGTTAAAATATAATAAATCATTTAATCAATTTATAAATTTATTTAGTTGCGATAAAAATTATAATGATAAAATTATTAAACATTTATATAATTCTTTATAATATTTTTATTTTATTTAAATTTATGTATACAAATATTTTATTTTTTCTTTAAATCTTAATAACATGTAATTTTTAATAATTTACAATAATAAATTTTTTTAATTAATTGTGTTTTGTTTATTATATACATGTTCAATTAAACTATGTAATATTACGTAATGTCTAGTATGTCATTATTACTACTTATATCTTATTTCTTTATATTTTAACTAAAAATGTGTTATCAAATAAAACATTATATTCATACAATAATAATATCTTTAATAATTAATTTATATTTAATTGATCTACAGATACAATAAAATATAAATTTTATTTAATATAAAAAATTGTACCAGTTACAATATTAATAACTATGTCTAGTTTAATTATTGTATGAAATAATATTAACTAAATAATTAATTAGATATTTTGTTTTTTGTTTTGTAAAAACTAAGTGTGTAAAATAAAATTATTAAACCGTATATAAATGACACTGGTACTAATTGTATTTTTTTATTGTTTATTACAAATTAATWGTTTATTAACTTTTTTGTCTTTGAATTTAATGTTGCATATGATCTATTAATATTTAATTATAAAAATTAATTATAATATTATTTTTTTTAAATAATTTTTTAGTTGCTGTATATTTCTATAGTGTTTTTTATTTTTATTAGTAAAGTATAATAGTTATATATATATAACAATATAATAAATAGTTTTTTATATTATTTAAAAATAATCAAATCTATTTTTATTATAAAATAAAATATTATTTAAAAATACTGTAATAAAAACATAAATTAATTTTCACTATATTGTTATTAAAGTATTATAATAAAATCTAGTTTGTAAACGTGTCTCTTATAATTTTTGAAAATATTTTTATTATAACTTAATTAAATTACTTAAAAATATTAGTTAAATCTATACATTAATATTTTTTTTGAAAATATTTAATTAAATTAAATAATAAAATAACTTTAATGATAATTGTAACTATAATACTGWAAACTAATGTATCAAAAAATATATATATATACTAACAATTATAGTTAGTAAAAGTAGAAAAAATAAATCTAATACATTGTAATAAAATAAATAAATAATTTAATTAATTTGTATAAAAAAAATCAAACAAACATAGTTATGAAAGTAAAATTTTAATATATATTATATATTACTTAAATGTTTAGTTTAATACTTTTATTTAATAATATAAAAATTAAAAAAAATAGTAATTATTTTTTAACAAATTGCAGTTTAACTAACCAAATAATTAAATATATTGTTGTTTATCTATACATTAGATTAAA
>NW_026533234.1:0-22500 GCF_028296485.1 Oppia nitens
ATTTTATTTTAATTAAAGTTTTGAATTAAAGTTGAATGTATTTGGTWGTTTATATTTTTGAAAAACAATTTCAATGGGGGTTTCAAAATTAGCAAAATAAACCAAATGTAAAAATTTTATTTTAATTAAAGTTTTGAATTAAAGTTGAATGTATTTGGTTGTTTATATTTTTGAAAAACAATTTCAATGGGGGTTTCAAAATTAGCGAAATAAACCAAATGTAAAAATTTTATTTTAATTAAAGTTTTGAATTAAAGTTGAATGTATTTGGTTGTTTATATTTTTGAAAAACAATTTCAATGGGGGTTTCAAAATTAGCGAAATAAACCAAATGTAAAAATTTTATTTTAATTAAAGTTTTGAATTAAAGTTGAATGTATTTGGTTGTTTATATTTTTGAAAAACAATTTCAATTTTTTAAAAATTAGTTGAATGTATTTGGTTGTTTATATTTTTGAAAAACAATTTCAATGGGGGTTTCAAAAAATAAACCAAATGTAAAAATTTTATTTTAATTAAAGTTTTGAAATAGTTGAATGTATTTGGTACTTTATTTTTTTTCAAAAACAACTTCAATGGGGGTTTCACAATTTGCCAACTAAACCAAATGTAAAAATTTTATTTTAATTAAAATTTTAAATTAAAGTTGAATGTATTTGGTTGTTTATATTTTTGAAAAACAATTTCAATGGGGGTTTCAAAATTAGCGAAATAAACCAAATGTAAAAATTTTATTTTAATTAAAGTTTTGAATTAAAATTGAATGTATTTGGTTATTTATATTTTTATTTCAATTTTTAGCGAAATAAACCAAAATTTTATTTTAATTCCAATTTCAATAAACCAAATGTAAAAATTTTATTTTAATTAAAGTTTTGAATTAAAGTTGAATGTATTTGGTTGTTTATATTTTTGAAAAACAATTTCAATGGGGGTTTCAAAATTAGCAAATGTAAAAATAAACCAAATGTAAAAATCTTAATTATTTATTTTAATTAAATTTTTTTGAATTAAAGTTGAATGTATTTGGTTGTTTATATTTTTGAAAAACAATTTCAATGGGGGTTTCAAAATTAGCGAAATAAACCAAATGTAAAAATTTTATTTTAATTAAAGTTTTGAATTAAAGTTGAATGTATTTGGTTGTTTATATTTTTGAAAAACAATTTCAATGRGGGTTTCAAAATTAGCGAAATTTGGTTGTTTAAACAATGGGGGTTTCAAAATTAGCGAAATAAAATTTTTTTGAAAAACAATTTCAATGGGGTTTCAAACCAAATGTAAAAATTTTATTTTAATTAAAGTTTTGAATTATTAAAGTTGAATGTATTTGGTTGTTTATATTTTTGAAAAACAATTTCAATGGGGGTTTCAAAATTAGCGAAATAAACCAAATGTAAAAATTTTATTTTAATTAAAGTTTTGAATTATAGTTGAATGTATTTGGTTGTTTATATTTTTGAAAAACAATTTCAATGGGGGTTTCAAAATTAGCGAAATAAACCAAATGTAAAAATTTTATTTTAATTAAAGTTTTGAATTAAAATTGAATGTATTTGGTTATTTATATTTTTGAAAAACAATTTCAATGGGGGTTTCAAAATTAGCGAAATAAACCAAATGTAAAAATTTTATTTTAATTAAAGTTGTTTATATTTTTGAAAAACAATTTCAATGGGGGTTTTTTATTTTAAATTATTATACAATCTACAACCAAATGTAAAAATTTTATTTTAATTAAAGTTTTGAATTAAAGTTGWATGTATTTGGTTGTTTAATTTTTGAAAAACAATTTCAATGGGGGTTTCAAAATTATTTTAATTAAAGTTTTGAAATAAATATTTTTGAAAAAAATGTAAAAATTTTATTTTAATTAAATTTTATTTTTTAAATTGAAAAGTTGAATGTATTTGGTTGTTTATATTTTTGAAAAACAATTTCAATGGGGGTTTCAAAATTTTCAATGTATTTGGGGAAAAACAATTTCAATGGGGGTTTCAAAATTAGCGAAATAAACCAAATGTAAAAATTTTATTTTAATTAAAGTTTAATAGCGTTATTAATCTTAATTATTATACAATCTACAACCAAATGTAAAAATTTTATTTTAATTAAAGTTTTGAATTAAAGTTGWATGTATTTGGTTGTTTATATTTTTGAAAAACAATTTCAATGGGGGTTTCAAAATTAGCGAAATAAACCAAATGTAAAAATTTTATTTTAATTAAAGTTTTGAATTAAAATTGAATGTATTTGGTTATTTATATTTTTGAAAAACAATTTCAATGGGGRTTTCAAAATTAGCGAAATAAACCAAATGTAAAAATTTTATTTTAATTAAAGTTTTGAATTATAGTTGAATGTATTTGGTTGTTTATATTTTTGAAAAACAATTTCAATGGGGGTTTCAAAATTAGCGAAATAAACCAAATGTAAAAATTTTATTTTAATTAAAGTTTTGAATTAAGTTAATGTATTTGGTTGTTTATATTTTTGAAAAACAATTTCAATGGGGGTTTCAAAATTATACGAAATAAACCAAATGTAAAAATTTTAAATAAACCAAATGTAAAAATTTTATTTTAATTAAAGTTTTGAATTAAAGTTGAATGTATTTGGTTGTTTATATTTTTGAAAAACAATTTCAATGGGGGTTTCAAAATTTCAAAATTTGAAAAACAATTTCAATGGGGGTTTCAAAATTAGCGAAATAAACCAAATGTAAAAATTTTATTTTAATTAAAGTTTTGAATTTTGAATGTATTTGGTTGTTTATATTTTTGAAAAACAATTTCAATGGGGGTTTCAAAAAGCGAAATAAACCAAATGTAAAAATTTTATTTTAATTAGCGAAATAAACCAAATGTAAAAATTTTATTTTAAAGTTATCTTTGAATTAAAGTTGAATGTATTTGGTTGTTTATATTTTTGAAAAACAATTTCAATGGGGGTTTCAAAATTAGCGAAATAAACCAAATGTAAAAATTTTATTTTAATTAAAGTTTTGAATTAWAGTTGAATGTATTTGGTTGTTTATATTTTTGAAAAACAATTTCAATGGGGGTTTCAAAATTAGCGAAATAAACCAAATGTAAAAATTTTATTTTAATTAAAGTTTTGAATTAAAGTTGAATGTATTTGGTTGTTTATATTTTTGAAAAACAATTTCAATGGGGGTTTCAAAATTAGCGAAATAAACCAAATGTAAAAATTTTATTTTAATTAAAGTTTTGAATTAATAGTTGAATGTATTTGAATGTATTTGTTTATATTTTTGAAAAACAATTTCAATGGGGGTTTCAAAATTWGCYAAATAAACCAAATGTAAAAATTTTATTTTAATTAAAGTTWTGAATTAAAGTTGWATGTATTTGGTAGTTTATATTTCTGAAAAACAATTTCAAGAKGGGTTTCAAAATTATCAAATTAAACCAAATGTAAAAATTTCATTTTAATTAAAGTTTTGAATTAAAGTTGTATGTATTTGGTTATTTATATTTTTGAAAAACAATTTCAATGGGGGTTTCAAAATTAGGAAAATAAACCAAATGTAAAAATTTTAATTTAATTAAAGTTTTGAATTTCAAAAGTTGAATGTATTTGGTTGTTTATATTTTTGAAAAACAATTTCAATGGGGGTTTCAAAATTAGCGAAATAAACCAAATGTAAAAATTTTATTTTAATTAAAGTTTTGAATTAAAGTTGAATGTATTTGGTTGTTTATATTTTTGAAAAACAATTTCAATGGGGGTTTCAAAATTAGCGAAATAAACCAAATGTAAAAATTTTATTTTAATTAAAGTTTTGAATTAAAGTTGAATGTATTTGGTTGTTTATATTTTTGAAAAACAATTTCAATGGGGGTTTCAAAATTAGCGAAATAAACCAAATGTAAAAATTTTATTTTAATTAAAGTTTTGAATTAAAGTTGAATGTATTTGGTTRTTTATATTTTTGAAAAACAATTTCAATTATTTCAAATGTAAAAATTTTATTTTAAAAAAGCAAATTAAACCAAATGTAAAAATTTCATTTTAATTAAAGTTTTGAATTAAAGTTGTATGTATTTGGTTGTTTATATTTTTGAAAAACAATTTCAATGGGGGTTTCAAAATTAGCGAAATAAACCAAATGTAAAAATYTTATTTWAATTAAAGTTTTGAATTAAARTTGAATGTATTTGGTTATTTATWTTTTTSAAAAACAACTTCAATGGGGGTTTCACAATTTGCCAAATAAACCAAATGTAAAAATTTTATTTTAATTAAAGTTTTGAATTAAAATTGAATGTATTTGGTTATTTATATTTTTGAAAAACAATTTCAATGGGGATTTCAAAATTAGCGAAATAAACCAAATGTAAAAATTTTAAATTATAGTTGAATGTATTTGGTAGTTTATATTTCTGAAAAACAATTTTAATGAGGGTTTCAAAATTATCAAATTAAACCAAATGGAAAAATTTCATTTTAATTAAAGTTTTGAATTAAAGTTGAATGTATTTGGTTGTTTATATTTTTGAAAAACAATTTCAATGGGGGTTTCAACAATTTATGGGGGCGAAATAAACCAAATGKAAAAATTTYATTTTAATTAAAGTTTTGAATTAAAGTTGAATGTATTTGGTTGTTTATATTTTTGAAAAACAATTTCAATGGGGGTTTCAAAATTAGCGAAATAAACCAAATGTAAAAATTTTATTTTAATTAAAGTTTTGAATTAAAGTTGAATGTATTTGGTTGTTTATATTTTTGAAAAACAATTTCAATGGGGGTTTCAMAATTWGCSAAATAAACCAAATGTAAAAATTTTAAAGTTTTGAATTAAATTAAATTTGGTTTTTGAATTAAATTAGCGAAATAATTGTAAAAATTTTATTTTAATTAAAGTTTTATTAAAGTTGAATGTATTTGGTTGTTTATTGAAAAACAATTTCAATGGGGGTTTCAAAATTAGCGAAATAAACCAAATGTAAAAATTTTATTTTAATTAAAGTTTTGAATTAAAGTTGAATGTATTTGGTTGTTTATATTTTTGAAAAACAATTTCAATGGGGGTTTCAAAATTAGCGAAATAAACCAAATGTAAAAATTTTATTTTAATTAAAGTTTTGAATTAAAGTTGAATGTATTTGGTTGTTTATATTTTTGAAAAACAATTTCAATGGGGGTTTCAAAATTAGCGAAATAAACCAAATGTAAAAATTTTATTTTAATTAAAGTTTTGAATTAAAGTTGAATGTATTTGGTTGTTTATATTTTTGAAAAACAATTTCAATGGGGGTTTCAAAATTAGCGAAATAAACCAAATGTAAAAATTTTATTTTAATTAAAGTTTTGAATTAAAGTTGAATGTATTTGGTTGTTTATATTTTTGAAAAACAATTTCAATGGGGGTTTCAAAATTAGCGAAATAAACCAAATGTAAAAATTTTATTTTAATTAAAGTTTTGAATTATAGTTGAATGTATTTGGTTGTTTATATTTTTGAAAAACAATTTCAATGACGGTTTCAAAATTAGCTAAATAAACCAAATGTAAAAATTTTATTTTAATTAAAGTTTTGAATTAAAATTGAATGTATTTGGTTATTTATATTTTTGAAAAACAATTTCAATGGGGGTTTCAAAATTAGCGAAATAAACCAAATGTAAAAATTTTATTTTAATTAAAAATTAAAGTTGAATGTATTTGGTTGTTTATATTTTTTTAGCGAAATAAACCAAATGTAAAAATTTTATTTTAATTAAAGTTTTGAATTAAAATTGAATGTATTTGGTTATTTATATTTTTGAAAAACAATTTCAATGGGGGTTTCAAAATTAGCGAAATAAACCAAATGTAAAAATTTTATTTTAATTAAAGTTTTGAATTAAAGTTTTGTATTTGGTTATTTATATTTTTGAAAAACAATTTCAATGGGGGTTTCAAAATCTAAACCAAATGTAAAAATTTTATTTTAATTAAAGTTTTGAATTAAGTTGAATGTATTTGGTTGTTTATATTTTTGAAAAACAATTTGTATTTCAAAATTAGCGAAATAAACCAAATGTAAAAATTTTATTTTAATTAAAGTTTTGAATTAAAGTTGAATGTATTTGGTTGTTTATATTTTTGAAAAACAATTTCAATGGGGGTTTCAAAATTAGCGAAATAAACCAAATGTAAAAATTTTATTTTAATTAAAGTTTTGAATTAAAGTTGAATGTATTTGGTTGTTTATATTTTTGAAAAACAATTTCAATGGGGGTTTCAAAATTAGCGAAATAAACCAAATGTAAAAATTTTATTTTAATTAAAGTTTTGAATTAAAGTTGAATGTATTTGGTTGTTTATATTTTTGAAAAACAATTTCAATGGGGGTTTCAAAATTAGCGAAATAAACCAAATGTAAAAATTTTATTTTAATTAAAGTTTTGAATTATAGTTGAATGTATTTGGTTGTTTATATTTTTGAAAAACAATTTCAATGGGGGTTTCAAAATTAGCSAAATAAACCAAATGTAAAAATCTTATTTAAATTAAAGTTTTGAATTAAAGTTGAATGTATTTGGTACTTTATTTTTTTTCAAAAACAACTTCAATGGGGGTTTCACAATTTGCCAAATAAACCAAATGTAAAAATTTTAAATTATAATTGAATGTATTTGGTAGTTTATATTTCTGAAAAACAATTTTAATGAGGGTTTCAAAATTATCAAATTAAACCAAATGGAAAAATTTTAATTTAATTAAATTTTTTAATAGTTGAATGTATTTATATTTTTGAAAAAATTTCAACCAAATGTAAAAATTTTATTTTAATTAAARTTTTRAATTAAAGTTGAATGTATTTGGTTGTTTATATTTTTGAAAAACAATTTCAATGGGGGTTTCAAAATTAGCGAAATAAACCAAATGTAAAAATTTTATTTTAATTAAAGTTTTGAATTAAAGTTGAATGTATTTGGTTGTTTATATTTTTGAAAAACAATTTCAATGGGGGTTTCAAAATTAGCGAAATAAACCAAATGTAAAAATTTTATTTTAATTAAAGTTTTGAATTAAARTTGAATGTATTTGGTTGTTTATATTTYTGAAAAACAATTTCAATGAGGGTTTCAAAATTATCAAATTAAACCAAATGTAAAAATTTCATTTTAATTAAAGTTTTGAATTAAAGTTGAATGTATTTGGTTGTTTATATTTTTAAAAAACAATTTCAATAGGGGTTTCAAAATTAGCGAAATAAACCAAATGTAAAAATTTTATTTTAATTAAAATTTTAAATTATAGTTGAATGTATTTGGTTGTTTATATTTTTGAAAAACAATTTCAATGGGGGTTTCAAAATTAGCGAAATAAACCAAATGTAAAAATYTTATTTWAATTAAAGTTTTGAATTAAAGTTGWATGTATTTGGTWGTTTAWATTTTTSAAAAACAATTTCAATGGGGGTTTCAAAATTAGCAAAATAAACCAAATCTAAAAATATTAGTTTAATTAAAGTTTTGAATTAAAGTTGACTGTATTTRGTTGTTTATATTTTTGAAAAACAATTTCAATGGGGRTTTCAAAATTAGCAAATAAACCAAATGTCGATGTTTGGTTGGTTCAGTACCGATACCGGATATACAGTCAATGTTGTGGATAGAGATCGGATAACATCGGACCACTGATCGCAAACATTTTTGTCTAACATCGATAATATTGATGCAGTCATGTCTGCCGTTCTTAGCAGCCATGGATCAGACGATAGTGTCTGAAGTTGGTTTATTTAGTAATTATAAAAATCAATATATATATTATTTTAAATTTATATAACAATTAATTTTTTTTATTTCATGTGTTTATTATTTGAACTTAATAAAACAAAAAATTTTATAAATTAAATACTTATTATATATAATAAACATTTAAATGATATATTTAGATGAATATAATTGTTTGTAAATTGTAAATTTACATAATTGTAAATTTTATGTGCGATACAATGTAAACTGTTATTAAATAAATTTTATTAAAAAAAACTTTATTATTATAAAATTAAACTATAGTTTAAAAATAAAGATTTAATGAGTATATTTATTTTGCTAATTGTTTTATAATAAATTTTAAAAAATATATTTTAAATTTATGTCGTATCATACCAAATCATATATATATATATATACATTTAATTTTTTTTTGAAAAATCATGATTTGATACCTAAATGACTATTGAATATAAAAAGTATAATATCTATACAGTAGATATCTGTATTTATCAAACCTAATGTGTGTTTAATAAAATAAAAATATAAATAATTTAAATCTTTATTTAGTTTTTTGTTTGTTTGTTTGAATTATATTAAAATAAAATACATATTTAAAAAATATATACAGGTTTAAAAGTAAAATAAAATACAACAGGTAGAAAGTGGGTTAAAGCGGTAAAAGCGGGCACCTGCCTGCTAACTGTCCATTTCAATACTATCCAAACCATTCATTATAATTAATGTCACAATTTGTTTATCATCCCCATCAGCACCGGTAAGTTTGTTGAGTGCGTCAGTCAATTGGCGTACAGTTTTTAGCTGCTGTTCATTGATAGCCATTATAAACTTGTCGTATAGTTCATTAATAATAATATTTATAATAATTATTTGATTAAATGAATTTTATTAATTTACCGGCACCGGGAGTATTTCATCGACTGTAAATATGTCGCCCTCTCTCTATAGGATGACACCGAGTTTGACGGCCGGAGCCAATGAATACTTGATTTCACGGTAGGTCTGTTGCCACGAAAATACTCGATTGTCTTATAGTTTTGCTCTTTCGATAAAATCTATTTCACGAATTCCTGAAAGGAATAAGTATATGAATTCTAAAATTCTGTCTGTCCCACGAGGACATAGGTTCGAATCCAGGCTCCGCTACAAATTTTTTTTTGATTTTTTTGTTTTGATTTTATTCTTTTTTTTAAGTTAAGAAATTCGTATGGAAAAGTATACTAGCGGTGTGCATAACTACTGGCTGGCCTTACTACTCTTACTAATTAAAAAATATTCATAATAAATTTGAATGACTGCAAAATTTGTTTCTATCCGATTCAAGAATAATACTTATTAACAAAATGCTTTTTAATTAGACCTATCAATATACATATACATACACATATAAATAGTCAACTACAATTTAAATTATGATTTTAAAAAGCAATTTTGCTATATTTTAGAATATATATGCTTTTCAGTAAAACGTATTACGTTTACGTAAAATCGCGCTATTAAAAATTTTGATATTTTTTGTATAATGTTGTTTACATGTACAGTTAGAATATATGTAAAAATAAATTTAGGCTATAAAAGAAAAACGTCTAAATTGTAAATTTTTGCTTTTGAGATAATTTTACAAAAATTTAGCTCAGGTAGCTAACCTCACGGTGCCCTGTGACTCATACCATATACCAAAATGTAATTACACAGCACCTGGCTACCTGTCTCTAAAACCTACCTGAGCTCAATAAAAATCTAAAATTTCCCATAGAAATAACATAATTTTATATTTTTAAATATATTTAAATAACTAATAAAAATTGAAAATTTGAAAATTTAAAAACAAAATATGAAATTGAAAATTTTTTTTATCGGAAAAATCATACAATATAGCAAAATGTAGTTAGACAGCGCCTGCCTACCTGTCCTCAAAATCTACCTGACCTCAATAATCATTTAAAATTTCCTATAGAAATAACATTGCTTTAAATTAAAATTGAAAATATAACAATATATTTTTAGCTTTAAATTAAAATGTGGTTGTTGATGAAAAGTGTCATACATAAATACAAAAAAGACTATTATATTAAAGTATCTTGATTAATATTGATTGAATAAAATCTAAACTAGACACAAAAAAATAAAAAATCATATTAAATAATTTTATGTAAAACAAGTTGAGAATGCATTTCAATACGAACTCCTTAACATAAAAAAAATCACAAAATTTTGTAGCAGAGCGTGGATTCGAACCTATGTCCTCGTGGGACACCGGACCGATAGACAGACAGACTTATAGAATGCATATACAATTTCCTTTCAGTAGTTCATGAAAATAATGATAATCTTAGTGTCAATAATATCAATATAAATTTATTATTGTTATTAATATTTACAAACATAGACCAATATAATTTTTTATGATAAGAAAAATAAAGTATATAAAACATTTTTTATAATTTATTTAAAAATTAACTAGTTTAACCCTCGCAACATTTATAGCCGTGCAATTCTTTTACTAATTTTATAATATTCATCATAAGTAATTTGAATGAGACTTAATTTGTCAATACAACTACTACATACCTAATGTTACAATACTACTGAATCAATAAAATTATTTCGTCTAAACTTTTAAGAAAATTTAGTTTTTATATATATTTAAATAATTTTAATAAAAATTAAAAATTTAATCATTTTTGCGAAAAAAATTTGCATTTAAAAAAATTTACAAAAATTTAACATATGTAGCTAACCTCTCGGTGCCATAAACTAACAAAATATAGCAAAGTGTAATTACACGTAACCAGCCTACCTGTCCCTAAAATCTACAGTGCTCAATAAACGTTTAAAATTTCCCATTGAAATAGCATTGCTTTAAATAAAAATTGAGATTTTTAAAACAATGTAAATTTTTGCATTTGAGAAAATTTTACAAAAATTTAGCACAGGTAGCTTACCTCCTGGTGTCCAAAGACTTACACAATATAGCAAAGTGTAATTACACAACACCTGCCTACCTGTCCCTAAAACCTACCAGTGCTCAATAAACGTTTAAAATTTCCCATAGAAATAGAATTGCTTTAAATAAAAATTGAAAATTTTAACAATAGATTTTTAGATTTGAATTAAAATATCGTTGTTGATGAAATGTGCACGCATACAGACAAACACAACTATTATCTTAAAGTGTTATCTTGATTACATAAATAAAAGTGATAAAATATTTTACATATATAATAAAATTTATTAGCAATAATAATAAATATTATTATAAGATTAGTTTAAATTTCAAGTGCATTAAGTGTACTAAAAATAAAATTTATTTATTAAAAATGTTACATTAATATCCATTGATAATTTTAAAAATATTTTATATTTATCTATCAACAAATAAATCGCATAATTAAATGTAATATCAATTGAACTTAATTTTTCCAGTAAATAATTATTTTTTGAAATAAATATATTTAATTTAGTTTATAAACATTTTTAAAATAAAAATTTAATTAAAAAATATTTACTATGATTTAAATAAATTAATTTCGATTAAATATGATTTTATTTATTATTATTATTATCATCATAAAATATAATACGATTTTTTAAATTGGTTAATTAATTTAATTTAGATAAATATTTTTATTAATAGTTAAAAACATTTAACTAATAACAAAATAACAAAAATTATTTGTTTAAAAATTATAAATTAGCTATTTTCATAAATTATTTATCAATTATTTTTAAATATATAGAAAATTCATCGGTCAATGTTGGCATCACTTTGTATGATATTAGCAGTAAAATCAATCCAATGGATAAAATAATTACATTTTTTTGTTAATTAATTAATTATTTAATAATTTTAATTCGTTTAAAAAAAATATTACAATTTATTGTTTGTATTTGTTTTTTGTATATTAAAAAAAATATTTTGTAAAATTGTAAAATAATAAATAATGAGTTATAAAATCATTTCAATTGTTTTACTAATTTGTTGTACACAACAAATCTTTTCGGAAAAGTATTAATTGTTTTTTTTAATTATTTATTTTTTTTAATTTAATTTTTTCAAATTTTTTTTTTTAATTTATCATCACTTAGTGATGCCATACGGGCTGTCAAAGAGTTTAAGGCTAAAAGCGATCCCAATGTCTACGACAAAGATATTAATCCGAAATTAGGCCGTAATTATAGCCACAAAAAAATATTATTTATATTTAATTAAATTTTATTTTATTTTTTAAAAATATTTATCAATTTGTTTAATTATAGAAAATTCATCGGTCAATGTTGGCATCACTTTGTATGTTATTAGCAGTAAAATCAATCCAATTGATAAAGTAATTACATTTATTTGCTAATTAATTAATAATTTTTAATTAGTTTTTTTTGAAAAAAATATATTACAATATATTGTTTGTATAAATATTTTGTTTATTATAGAAATTAATAATTTTTAAAATTATTAATAATTTTTTTCTGTCTATTGTTATTATAACTAACAGTCGGTTACAACAAACATGTATTTTCGTCAAAAATGGTCAGATCCTCGTCTACAGCACTCGTATCCGTCGGTCAAAGTGGTCGGCAGTCAATCGTTTATCGATCGGGTGTGGATTCCGGACACTTTCCTACCGAATGCCGACTCGATTACCACTGTTTCGATACCGACTCCCACTTCGTTTGCAATGATTGAATCCAATGGCACTGTGTTGGGGTTGGACGTCTGTTATAGATAAAACACACACATACACATTTGATAAGGTACATTTTAAATAGGTTGTTAGACTGGTTGGTGGGAGTGGTAGGTTCTAATAAAAAAAAATTCTATCGTGGATCAAAAAACCCTACACCTACAACCCACCCCCTAAATAATTTTCTTATTAATTAAATCTATAAAATATTTATTACGAGTTTTTTCTAACTAACTAAATATTTTTATATTATTAATATTTAAAAAAAAATCTATATATTAAATATATATATTATATTATAGATTTCAAGTTACCTCCCGGTGCTTACTGGAAAACACATCACTAGTTTGTCCAATTGAAATGAATCATGTATGTATACAACAGTTAATAATAATAATAATAATTTAATTATTAATTATTTTTTACTTTATTAATTTTACTATTATTTTTTTTGTGGTTTAGATGGCTATTCAATGAAGGATGTCGACTTTGAATGGGCTAAAGGTGACCAATCGGCAGGTATTACCACTGATATTGAAACCATTGGTGGCTATAAATTTAGTGGTAAATCAATTGATAAAAAAGTGGAAAAACTAAGCAGCGGTAGGTTTTTAATTGATTATAGATTATTATTTATTATTAATAATATTTATTATTAGACATTTATTATATTTGAAAAATTATTATACTTAGATTTACTAACTTAATAAAATAAATAATTTTGTTTTTTTTGTTGTTGATTAGTTTTACAAAAATATATTAAAAATTTGACTAACTTACTATTATTTATAATATTTAAAAAAATATATAAACTAAATAAGTTTTAGCTGTCGACATAAAGATATAACTTTCCGCAATTAAATGTAAGTTAAATTATAAAATAACAAAAAAATGTTTTTTAATGTAAAATAAATTTTATTTAATAATTACTTATTTTTGTTGTTTAATTTTAATGATAATAAGTTTTTTCTATTAATAGTCTCAATAATAACTAATTTAAAAAAAAATTATTACTAATATTATTTATTTTTTAAAAAATAATAGTTAGAAAATAATTATGATATTAAGTTTTAAAAAATATTTTTTTTGATAGACAAAAAACTAAATAATTGTTTGAATTCTTAAGGCAATTGAAAACAAATATATAAATCAAATAATTATTTTAAAATTTATATATATTTTTAATTATTATTAAATATTAATAATAGTAACAACAAAAATATTAATGAATAATAATAATAATAAATTACAATTTCTTAATAAATCTTATTAATCAATTAACAAATTAAAATAAATATCAAATATTATTTTTTTACTGATCTATATATAGATTAAAAGGAGAAACTAAAAAAACAATAATTATTAGTTTTTTAATTGTGACGGGTGTGGGGTTGACTTTCCCGTCATTAAAGCGAAGCTGTGATGAAAAGCCAATGTTGAGTGTTGTTGTTGATGAATGAGATGAAAATAATTAATAAATAATATTAATTAAGGCGAATGTTCATTAGGTGCCGTCACAAGTGTATAGATTCACATTGAAATATAACTGAATTTTATTTAAAGTTAAATGCACATTAAAATGAATAGGGAGTACATAGTGTTTCCATTACAATATAATATATAGTATAGGATATTATATAATGAAAACGAAGAGATGCGTGCTCTCTGATAGCAAGCGAGTAACTGATCAAACAATGGATGCAAAGCATTATTATATAATCAATCTACTAATCAATAAATGTACTGTCAAGGCTATGCTTCCAGAATATTCTATAGTTACGCAACTGTAGATACAGTGACGCAACCAGAGCACAGGGATGCTGTGATTGACAGGTCTATGGGAGTTATAATGTAAAATGTAATATTTGGTTATAATTAGTAAAATATAATTAGTTATGTGTTGTGTGTTACATAGTTGTGTTAAGTGTAAAGTCTAGAACACGAAGATAACAGAAAGTCTACAAAAATATTAAAAATAACTAAATTATTGACTAAATTAGATTTACAACAAATAGAAAATTTCAATCAGTTATATATGGTAAGTATTGTATACTTATATAAATGGGAGCACTGTACCACTATATAGTAGTATACACATTAATAGTACAGTGTACCCCAACATATAATGTTAAGCACTGTTGACTCTACTGCTATAGCGTATTGAGTCAACGCCCCTGTAATGGCGGCTAACAGTATGCATGTATTTGTATGTATGTGTGTGTGAATGTATGTAAACATTTAATTGTAAGTATGCTTTTAATTTAATTAATTAGATATAAATATAAATATAGAAAATATTTGTGTTCATCACATAATAAAACAAAATTATTTAATTTCTATATATATTTATAGTATTTATTAATAATAATAATCATAACAATTAGTAATCTATTTAGATATCAAAATTAGTATTATATTACAATAATAATAATAATTAAATTAAATTACACTAGATAATTTTTTTTATTTACAATTAATTTAATTGCCGATTTTTTTTGTAATACCATATTTACCAATAAGCGTTTTATCATTAATAATAATAGTAATAGTAATAGTAATAGTAATAGTAATAGTAATAGTAATAGTAATAGTAATAGTAATAGTAATAGTAATAGTAATAGTAATAGTAATAGTAATAGTAATAGTAATAGTAATAGTAATAGTAATAGTAATAGTAATAGTAATAGTAATAGTAATAGTAATAGTAATAGTAATAGTAATAGTAATAGTAATAGTAATAGTAATAGTAATAGTAATAGTAATAGTAATAGTAATAGTAATAGTAATAGTAATAGTAATAGTAATAGTAATAGTAATAGTAATAGTAATAGTAATAGTAATAGTAATAGTAATAGTAATAGTAATAGTAATAGTAATAGTAATAGTAATAGTAATAGTAATAGTAATAGTAATAGTAATAGTAATAGTAATAGTAATAGTAATAGTAATAGTAATAGTAATAGTAATAGTAATAGTAATAGTAATAGTAATAGTAATAGTAATAGTAATAGTAATAGTAATAGTAATAGTAATAGTAATAGTAATAGTAATAGTAATAGTAATAGTAATAGTAATAGTAATAGTAATAGTAATAGTAATAGTAATAGTAATAGTAGTAATAGTAATAGTAATAGTAATAGTAATAGTAATAGTAATAGTAATATTAATAGTAATAGTAATAGTAATAGTAATTTTGAGTTTTTTAAATATAATACAGTATTATATTGTAACACTTTGCCACTGCCAACACTGTACTAATAATATACAGTACTATAATAAGTACTTTTACTATAAGTAATTAATAATTTGATTTATTTAATTTAATTAAAACAATTTTAAACCAGTTGAGAATGCTTTAAAAGCATTTCCATACGAATTCCTTAGCTTAAAAAAAATCAAAAAAAGAATTTGTAGCGGAGCCTGGATTCGAACCTATGTCCTCGTGGGACAGACAGACTTTTAGAATGCATATACGTTTTCCTTTCAGGAATTCGTGAAAAGACATATTGTTAATAATTTTAATAATGTTGCTAGTTATTTTTTTCGTGAAGTTAATAATAATTAGTACTAATTTATTAAAATTCTAAAATAAACTAATAATTAATATTAACTATAGTTTAAAATATATATATAATAGCTTAAATGTAGTTTATATATTAGTTAGTTAATTAATTAATTAATTAATAATTTTCTTAATAATTAATACTTAGAAATGGGTTTAGTTTTTTTATTATATTAATTATTTTAAAAATATTTTAATTATAAATATGAATGTTATGTTTATCATAGATAATTAATCGTAATTTTCTAAAACATTAATTATGATTTTTTTTAAATAAAATAATTTTTTATGTATATATTTGTAAATATTTTGTGTTTTTGGAAATATTTTATGGATTTATTGATATGACAATTACAGGATATGGTAGAAAATGTTTGTTTATAAAATAATATTATAAATAATATATATATATATATTCTGTATTAAAATTAAATTGCAATATTTTATATAATTAATAAATATTATACATAATTTAAGATAGACTATTGAATTGTTATATTTATTACAATTAATAGATAAATAAATATATGATTTTAATTAATACAATATTGTAATTGTTTTTTAATATTTTTTATTCTAAATAAATTTATTATATCTAAAAAATCATAATTTTAAACCTATATAAACTAAAAATTATTTTATTATTTAAAAAGTTATATAAACTAATATAAGTATTAGGTGTCTACAAATAGATATAAATTTCCGCAATTAAATGTAAGTTAAATTTGAAAATTTGAAAAAAAATGTTTTTTTAAATGTAAAATATTCAAATTTAAATATAAACATGTTTGTATTGTTTTATTAATTATATAAATTTTATTTAATAATTACTTATTTTTGTTGTTTAATTTTTAATGATAATAAGTTTTTTTTCTATTAATAGTATCAATAATAACTAATTTAAAAAAAATATTACTAATAATATGAGTACTTTATTTTTTTTAAAAAAATAATTATTATATTAGGTTAAAAAAATCATTGTTTTGATACACAAAAAAAACTATTATTTGAATTCTTAAGGCAATTGAAAACATATATATATATATATATATATATATACCGGTATATCTATACTACTATATAATTTGGAAATGTTTATATATTTATATATATCTTGGTCACACTTTTGCGCGTTACAACAATTAAAAATGATTAAAATTAAAATAACGGTTAAATAAAAAGTATTGTTAATTAAACAGTTAGTTTTTTAATTTTATTTATTGTTGCACGTGTAAAGAAAAAAAAACATTTAAATTATATTATTGAACGCGAAATTTAAATAATATATTTGTTTTTAGATTGCTTTTTGTTTTTATAATTTAAAACCAGAAAATTAAGTCACATGATTATTACCGGGAAACTAACTAGTATATATATAAATTAAATAATTATTTTATAATATATATATATATATATATATATTTAATTATTACTAATAATAATAACAAAAATATTAAATGAATAATCAATTAACAAATTATAATAAAAATCAAATATTATTTTTATTGATCTATATAGAGATTAATAGGAGAAACTAAAAAACAATAATAATTAGAATTAGTTTTTTAATAAAACAAAATTATTTAATTTCTATATATATTTATAGCATTTATTACTAATAATAATAACAATAATCATAACAATTAGTAATCTATTTAGATATCAAAAATTTATTTTTATTTTTAGAAAACCTTGATTTTGAAAATTAACATTTTTTTATAACATATTTTTGTTGCAATCAATTTCCTTTTAATGACTCAAAACAAAAATATAATATATATATATATATATATTTCAATAGCATAGTAAATATTTATTTAATTATTATTACTTTAAAATGTTCATTTTATAGTACAGTAATACAGTATATATATATAAGAAGGCGGTCAATCGATCTTGAGCGGCGTATTTTTTGAATAACTTTTGAACGGTAAGAGATAATTTAATTTTGTAAAATACATTTAAGAATATCATATCGACCACATTTAATATACACGAAATCACAAAACTAGGATAACCAGATATACAAAATATCGGGACCAACGCAAGACACTATGCTACAGCTCAAACTACAACTGACAAATTTTTTATGACAATGAAAATTTGTAGTCAAGAAATAATAGTTTAATATAAAAAAAGAATCATCAAAATCGGATTTGTAGTTTTATTTTTATACCTTGTTATGTTTGTCATAAATCACATTGTATAAAATTGTCTAAAATAAAATTGACGTTATTTATGAATATTATATACTTATTAAATGAAGATTTTCATATTATTACTAAATTTAAAAACAAAATTTTAATATGTCGACTAGTTTTAGAAATAATCGACTTTCAATATAAATTATAATATCAAATTACAATAGTGTGATTTATATTGAAAGTCGATTATTTCGAAAACTAGTCGACATATTAAAATTTAGTTTTTAGAAATAATAATATAATTGAAAATTTAATCTTATAAATATATAATAGTCATAAATAACGTTATTTTTATTTTAGACTATTTTATATAATATGATTTATGACAAACTTGAGGAGCCATATAAACAAAACTACCAATATGATTTTGATGATTCTTTTTTTATATTAAACTATTATTTCTTGACTACAAATTTTCATTGTCATAAAAAATTTGTCAGTTGTAGTTTGACCTGTAGCATAGTGTCTTGCGTTGGTCCCGATATTTTGTATATCTGGTCATCCTAGTTTTGTGATTTCGTGTATATTAAATGTGGTCGATATGATATTCTTAAATGTATTTTACAAAATTAAATTATCTCTTACCTTTCAAAAGTTATTCAAAAAATACGCCGCTCAAGATCGATTGACCGCCTTCTTATATATAGATAAATTCCTAAATTTATTTAAAATATAAAATAATAATTATTATTATTAAACTCAATTTATATAATAATAAAATATTGAATTATTAAGTTATTAAAAATAATAATATTTTATTATCTTAGAGTAATTTTTTTGAAAAAAGTGATTCATAAATTTTTAATTTATTATCAAAATAATAATAATACTAATAATATAATTATTAGTTATATATATACTGTATATACAGAGTAAACACATTGCACTTTAAATTGTATATTATGTATATTCAAATGATAAAAACATTTATTATTATTTATTGATAACTTATATATCAAATGATAACCTAATGATAAACAACTACTACTACTACTTCAACAACTTTATCATAATATATAAAAATACTAATAATAATATTCATTGGTATCTATCAATAAATATATAGTTATTTTTATCAATAATAATAATAATAATAACTAAATGTCACCCCTCCTCCTCCTCACGTTTGCTACCATTCCCTTGAGTTTCAAGTTATAAGAAAAATTTAAAAGTTTAAAATTTAATTTTAAAAACCAAAATAAAATATTAATAATATTAATAACTAATTAGTGTTAATACACATGTGTAAGGCTTATACTGTAATGTAGTGTTTACTGTACTGTATGTATGAAAGGAAACCCAGAGACTGATAGTGTATTTATTATTAAGTATTAATATAATAATAATTATATGTTTTTAAATATTAGTTTAGTGTATATTATAACTATTAATAACTATTAGTTTATTTTTGTATTAATATTATTTGCGGTTTGGGTTCAAGTTTTTTCTCTAACTGATGAAAACAAGTTGTAATATATTTATATAACTATATTTATATATATATTTATCAATCAATATATAATACTACTAATTATTAGTTGTTATAACTTTATTATTATTATTATTATTACAATTGTTTTTTTCGACACTAACTTTTAATAACAACTCCTAACCTTGTTTTTGTTGTAATCATCGGTTACCTTATAATCTAATTTTTTAAAAATGTTTAATAATAATAATTTTATTATTATTATTTTGTAATGAAATGAAATGAAATAATAAAAAACTTTTCAAATTTTTTGTTCAATTGAAAAGTATTTTTTATATATAAACTAAATTTCATATAAAACGGCACTAAAACCATAAATAAATTTTAAGGCATAGTTTTTGTGTTTGTCATCACAACATAATTTGTGGCATACCATTGGAAAGGTTGTTTAAATACCTTTCCAATGCTATGCCACATGTTATTGTTTATTTTTTTAAAAGTGATGGCAAACACGAAAAAGGAAACACCAATTAAGAAGAATCTCGACCGCCGAAAAGCACTCCAGTTGCTATTATTCTTAATGATATGGAGCATATATTTCGGGTCCTTAATAAGTTACGTTCGGGAGAAGGTGTCCAACGGAAGCCCGGAACCGGCAGACCTCAAATTTTGAAACCCAATGACCGACGCCGACTTACCCAATTGGCCAACAATCACCCGATGCACAGTTCAACTGCGCTGGCGGCTGATATCTGGAGTGACAATATGGCGGTCATTGAGGCGGTCCGGGCTCCTCAAATGGCTGCCGAAACTGGTCACCAGATTGACACCTCTCCATAAGGAAAAGCGGGTCAATTGGTGTCTGGCCAATTTGGATCGGGACTGGGACAATGTGCTACTCACTGACGAGAGCTATTTTCAGCTCTATCGTCATAAAGTCAAGTGTTGGGGTAGGAAAAGGCCAGAAAAACAAGTCCCAAAACATGGCCCGGCAATTATGGTTTGGGGAGGAATTTCATTGCGCGGCACAACCCCTATTTGTCTGGCCAAAGGGACAATTACCGCCGATAAATATCAGGACATCCTTGATGAACATCTGGCCACAATGGATGTCCTGTATCCCGACGGATTTGTCTTCCAACAAGACAACGCACCCGCTCATACCGCCAGATCAACAAAGGAGTGGTTTGTGAGGAACGGGTACGAGCTGTTGGACTGGCCACCCAATTCGCCTGACCTCAATCCCATAGAGAACCTATGGCGATTGATGAAAGATGCTCTGGAAAAGGAATTAGAGCGATCCGCCGACAATTGGATGGCCAAAATCCAAGAGATATGGGATAAGTTGGCCCCACAATACTTGGAGTCATATATCGGGAGTATGAAATCCCGCATTGAAAAGTGTCTTGCGGCCAATGGCGGTCGTATAAACTATTAAATTTTAATTATTTTTATTTATTATATATTAAATTTGCCTTAATTATTTTTTTAAATAAAATATTTAATTTTAATTAATTTTAATTGAATAAAATCAAGTGCCATTTTATATGAAATTTAGTTTATATATATATAAAAACTCTATGTATATATAAATACTTTTATCATATTAAAGTTTAATTTTATATATATATATATAAAAATTTATATTATAAATATATTTATCAATCAATATATACAACTAATTATTAATTATTTGCTATATTATCATAACTTTATTATTATTAATTTATTCATACAATTGTTTTTTAATATTTTCAAATATCGACACTAAGTTTTTAATAACAAGTCCTAACCTTGTTTTAGTTGTAATCATCGGTTACCTTGTAATCTAACTTTTTAATAAAATGTTTAATAATAATAATCATTATTATTATTATTATTTTGTAATGAAATGAAACAATAAAAAACTGTTCAAAATTATTTTTTGTTCAATTGAAAAGTAGTTATATATATAAACACTTTATTTATTAAAAAAACAAATGTATTTTCAGTTTGTGTTTCTATGAGTTCATAATAGTTGTTATAAAAAAAACTTTTGTTATATATATATATATTTAAAACATTTTGTGTTACAAACTTTTTTGTGTGTGTGTGTGGACAGACAGACAGTCAGTCAGACACATACATCCCGATCCCCCCTATATTAGACATGTTGTCGCCAAGTATTTACAGTGTTTGCAATCAGTTGCACAATATCTTAGACCAGGACATCAAACTATCGTTGCAATTAAACAACCGGCGAAAGTCGTTAGTGTTGCAAATGATACGGTATTTTTCAACTAAAAAAGTTTTTTTTAAATTAAAAAAAACAAATGTTTTTTTATTAGTTTTTTGTTTCGTTATATATATATATATATATAACAACAAAAGTGACGGAAATACCCAATCGTTTATCAATGCCATCGAATCGGCCGTCGAGTACAAGAAAGTGATCCACAGGTCATCATCCGGTGATGAAAACAATAACAACAATAAGACAATCAATAGATGTACTGATGAACAGATGAGACAGTTATGTTAAGCCAAACTAAATGCCAGTCCTTTAGACAGTCCATCCCAGACGACTACACCGCCAATACTTTGGTATCCAATCCAATAATAATTGATATCATTGGCAAAGGTGTCGGCGTCGGTGATGACTTATAAGTTATAACTTGTTTTACGGGTTAAGGTATTGTATTTTCATATAAATATATTTTATAAACATTTTTTTTATCTATATCTATAAATAATTAATTAATAATTATTATCTCTGGTAACGGAACTGACATTTATCGACAAATAATTTATCAATCAATCAATTAAACTTAAAAAAAATAAATAAAAATATAACAGAAAATATATATTGTATTATTGTTATTATTATTAT